>NC_061118.1:80698638-80777534 GCF_002878395.1 Capsicum annuum | reverse complement strand
ACCGCATTTTTGATACTTTGAAACAATGATACATCAATAAGAGACATATAAATAGACCATCAATGCAATAACAATGAAGTAAGAACTCATTAGCACATCAATGAAGTGCTTTGGAGTCATCAATGCCATAACAATGAAGTAGGAACTTATTGGTATATCAATCAAACGTTTTGGAGTCATTAATAGCACATAGATCTTGTTTGAGTAATCGGATACCTTCTGACATTCATTAGTGCAATAAACATGTAAGATTTGGAAAACAAGTAAGTATTGGAATGTCTTGACATCTTGTAGGGTGGAAACAAGTTCATTGGTAATGTAGGACATCATACAAAACCATTATGCATCACATGTTATAGAATAACTTTGAAAACTTTCTCAATAGAACAATTGTTCACTTTCATGCCAAAGATATGGTATAGAGTATGCTTTATATACCTGACTGTTGCTTTATATACCTGACTGTCAACCTTCAGTACTAGTCCCAAATGGACTTTCCGTCTTTTCGGATTACTTATCTACAATGAACATATATAGCAATCTAGTATTAGAGACCAAATGTCACAATTCAATTATTTGAATTCACCAAAATAGTGGTTAAGTAGTAAGCCTTAATTACACCATAAAGGGTGTCACTTAACCCTCTTATACTCCAATTACATTCACATGCCATGCATATTCATACAACATCCTCCAATATCAAGTTTGGATTCATTTATCCTTCCAACCAATCCATTAAACCAAATTGAGCCATAGACATAAATAATCCTCAATTCAATAGTATATCACCATATCCACCTTCCATAACTCAATTACCATATCCACCTTCCACAATTCAATACAACCAAACCATGCAAAATAGTCCATAACCCTATTTTCATCACCTTTTAATAACAACCAATACATATAATCCTCTATCATACATATACATATGGAAAAGAATAAAGACAAATAATATTCATACCTTAGAATTCATCTCTTGATTATGCAATCCTTTTTTCACAAATAATAGGTGTCGTTCGAAGCTCTCGAGATGACAAACGCAGTTATCGGATTACTTTGGAATTTCTACGGTTGAATCAAAAGTAATTTAAAGGTCAAATTTGGCTAGGGTTTGTTCTTTCTCAATGATTGATGATGAAAATGAGTTTTTGAAATCATATACATCTATATATACACATATTCCCATCCATAATATAATAGATAACCAAAATGCCTTTAGAATTTAAATAATGTCAAATCTGTCCTTTGGTGGACTGTTTTGTTAAGCTAAAGTAGATTGACCATAACTCTTTGCTCCAATATCGGATTTGGGTGAAATTGGTATTGTTGGAAGGATAATTCAAAGGGCTTTCATTTCATATAAAGTAGGCCACCTAGTTTGTCCTGTACAAGGAGTTATGGTTGTTTGAAGTTGACCCTAAAAATCTATTTTGATAGGCTGAAGTAAAACGAGTATAACTCCTTACTCAGACGTTGTATTTGGATGAAACCAATTACATTGGAAATAAGACTCAAAGATCTTTCTTTTCACAGGTCGCAGCTCTCTTAGTTCATTATATTAAGGGAGTTATGATCATTCAAAGTTGACCCAAAAATTTGGCTGGCCTCAGTAGTTTGTGCGCGGGATATTTTCCTGCACATTTACTATTCCCAAATATCCCGGCCACCATTTTATAGTTTCGAACATACTCGATTATATCCGAAACCTATTAGTTTTTGGAAATCTTTATATCGTTGGAAAGCTTATTCAATAACCTTCGCATGGAACCATCAACGGGCAAATTCTGGTATAAATAAAATAAAAAAATTAATTCCATATAAATAAGATCAATACATGTACTTGAATACGCCAATACTCTTACTTGAATACGGGTGTTACAGTACTCCTTTGAGTGCACCTGGTGTTCCTTTAGCTCTAAGTATTGTACCCCCATCTGTGCCAAAGTCTACTTATAGTGTTCCTCTAGTTCTGAGTATGGATCCTCTTATTTTAACAATATCTACTTATGGTACTCCACAGACCCCGAATGCAGTTCCTCCTTTGGTGTCATTATCTGAGTATGATATTCCCACGTCAGGAGTTTAGTATTTTTCTATGATGCCTCCTTAGATAGGCTTTGAGCTAGTCAAATTTACTATGCCTCCTATTATTGCGAGTGCAGGTATGTATTTTAAGGATCAAAAGAGGTCTGAGAGATTTACTCATTTGGGTCCTGCTAGGTTTAGTAGTGTTGTAAGAAAGGATGCCTATGAGTTCTTGATGGATTATTGTGAGAAGTTACATAACCTTAGATCGCTTGAGTCACATATGGTTGCTTTTAATACTTATCAGTTGATATGCAACCAGAGATTGGTGGAGATCACTTATTAGCTGTTGACCTCTTAGTTTGCCAGATGACCTAGGATTAGTTTACAAAGTACTTTTTAGATAGATTTGTGTCTTTCAGTTTGAGGGATCATATGAGAGATGAGTTTGATCTCATAGAGCATGTATCCATGACTATTGTAGAGTATGAGGCACGATTTTATGCCTTTTCTAGATATTCTTATGCCTGTATTCCCACTTATTCTGAGAAGATTTGAAAGTTCACAAAAGGGATTGATGTTTCTCTTCAGCTTGCTACAACTCAGATGGTAGTGTATGGATCATCATTTTAGAGTATTATGGATCATACTAAGATGATTGAGGCTATTTCATGAGCATGTCAGGGAGGCACTAATAAGGTGCACTATTTGGTTGAGTTCAGAGATCTCATCTCTTAAGGTAAAGATTCTAGAGGCTTCCACGGGCACCATAAAAGACCAGTGCTGGCAACCTTTTAAAGTTCAGGTAGTGGGGCTTCTAGTTTGGTAGCTTTATGTAGTTATCCTAGTTCATTCGTACCTTCTTCCATTGAGCCAAGCTGTAGGATTTGCTATGTGTATGATGAGATTGACCATTTGACCAGGGACTTAACCCGCCGTGTCTTTAAAGTTACTCCTATATCGGTTGTGAGAGGTAAAGGTTCTACTAAAGGTGCAAGGGACAGAGGCAATGGTGCCTATAGTGGTGATCTAGGGACTACCCAGTTAGGTGGTGGACGTGGTCAGTGCTATGCTATACTGTCAGGCCAAAGGTAAAGGCTTCTAATGCCATCATCACAAGTATTGTCCTTATTTCCTTAAGATTTACATCTATTTTATTTGATCCAAGATTGACTTTCTTCTATGTGTTTGAATATTTTGATTCGTGTTTTGATTCTTTTCGTGAGCCCCTTAATATGTCTAATCATGTATCTAACCCTATAGGGAACTCTTTAGTGGTGGATCGGTGTACCAATCGTGTTGTGACTTTTGCTGGGCGTGAGATTTGGGTAGATTTGATTATCTTAGATATGGTTTACTTCAACATCATCTTTGGTATGGATTAGTTAGATTTTTACCTTGATGTCCTAGATTTCTATGCTTAGTCGATAACCTTAGCTTTTCTGGGTGTGCCGAGGATATCTTGAATGGGTGTGCTTCATAGCAAGAGAGTTATATCTTTTCACCAGGCTCGTCGATTGGTTGAGAGGGTGTGTTTGTCTTATTTGGCTAATATTCATGATACTAGTGTTGCATTACCTCTTTCTTTGGATTCTTTTCATATTGTCTTTGAGTTCATAGATATTTTCACTACGGATTTTCCTAGTAAGCCTTCGAATCATGATATTGACTTTTCCATTGATTTTGAGTCGAGTACCAAACCTATTTTTATTTCTCTTTATAGGATGGCCCTAGCATAGTTAAAGGAATTAAAAGATCAGTTGCAGGAGTTATTGGATATGGTATTTATCCAACCTAATGTATAACCTTAGCGTGCACTTGTGTTATTTGTGAAGAAGAAGAAGGATTGGTCTACACGTATGTGTATTGACTATCGATAGTTGAACAAAGTGACGGTTAAGAATAAATATCACCTTCCTCATATTGACGGTTTATTTGACCAACTTTAGGGTGCTTCAATATTTTCAAAGATTGATTTGAGGTTCGGGTATCACTTTTTGGGGATTTGAGCTTTGGATATTCTGAAGATAGATTTTAAGATTCTTAACGGTCATTATGAGTTCTTGGTCATGTCCTTTGGGTTGACCAATGCCCCAACCACATTCATGGAGTTGATAAACTGAGTAGGTTAATCATATCTCAACCTCTTTGTTATTATATTTTTAGATTATATCTTAGTTTATTCCAAAAGTGAGGCTAATCATGAGAAGCATTACTGATCGTGCTCCAGAGATTGAATAATGAGAAGTTATATGCTAAGTTCTCTAAGCGTGATTTTTATTTGAAGCCTGTCTCTTTCTTTGGTCATGTGGTAACCAAGGATGGTATTATGGTCGATCCAGCTAAGATTCCAGTGGTTCTTGATTGGGCTAGGCCTATATCCCCTATTGAGATTTGGAGTTTTCTTGGTTTAGAGGGCTAGTATTAGCATTTTATTGAGAGTTTTTCATCTATTGTAGGTTTGTTGAACAAGTTGACTCAGAAGAAGATTTCCTTTTAGTAGTCCAATTCTTATGAAGCGAGATTCGAAAAACTCAAGGATTTGTTGACTTCGGCTCTTATCTTGACCTTCCCTAACGAGGGCGTGGGTCTTACCATATTTTGTGATACTTCAGGTGCTTGCTGAGGTGCTTTGTTGATGCAGAAGGGTAAGGTGATTTCTTATGCTTCTCGTTTGTTGAATACCTATGAGAGGAATTAACCTGCCCATGATTTGGAGTTATGCTTGGTTATTTTTTCTTTGGAGGCACTCTTGTATGGTTTCCATTTCGAGAGCTTCTTTGATTATCGTAGTCTTTAGAATTTCTTCACCTAGAGAGAGCTTAATATGTGGCAGAACCATAGGCTTGAGTTTCTTAAGTATTATGACTTGACTATTCTCTATCTACTGGGCAAGGAAAATATGGTTATGGATGCCTTAAGCTGAAAGTCTACTAGCATTGGTAGCTTGGCGCATCTTTTGACTTAGGATTACCTTTAGCCTTGGAGGTTCAGTCTTTGGCTAACCATATTGTTTGGCTTGATATTTCTACACCTGGCTGTGTTTTGGCTTTTGTAGAGTCTATTATTCTTTGATGGAGCAAATTTTAGATCATCAGTTTGATGATGTTGGATCGAGAGTGATTCAGGATCAGGTATTGAGTGGTGGTGCTAAGAAAGCCCCTCTTGATCCAAATGGTGTCTTAAATATTTATGGTTGATTTTATGTACCGATAGTGGGTGATTGGATTATATTGATTTTGGAGGAGGCTTACTATTCCTAGTATTCGATTCATCTGAGAGTGATTAAGATGTATCGTGATTTGAAACAACATTACTGGTGGGATGGTATGAGGAAGGATGTAGCAGATTTTGTAGCTAGTTTTCTATGTTGCTAATAGGTGAAGGCCAAGCATTCGAGAACTGGTGGTTTACTTCAGGGGTAATCTATTCTCGATTGGAAATGGGAGCGGATCACTATGGACATTATGATTGGGTTGCTCGTACTTCTCATAGTTCTGATAGCTTCTGGGTCATCTTGGATCGATTGACCAAATCTGCTTATTTCATTTTGATTTAGGTTTTTTTCTATGTTGAGAGATTATCCCGTATCTATATTTGTGAGATATTTCGTCTTCATGGTATGCTAGTTCTATCATCTCAAATCGAGGTTTAGTATTCACATACCATTTCTAGAAAACCTTTCAGTAGGAGTTGGGTACTCGGGTTAATCTTAGCATGACTATTCACCCTTACACCGATGGTCAGTCAGAGCAGAGTGTTTTGAGTTTGAAGGATATGCTCCACGCTTGATGATAGACTCTGGAGGTGTAACAACCCAATTTTCTGAACTGGAATGCTACACGGTGCTCATGACCCCGAAGGACCACAAGCAAACCCATGATTGATATCTGTACCTGTATACTACATAAAAGACTGAAAAATGTGGAAACATAAACTAAAAGGCCATAAGGTTCAAACTGGATAAATATCTGATAAGAACAATGTCTGAAAGCGGTATAACAATACCAAAACAAATCTGAAATAACTGTCTGACATGCTATTGTCTGACAACCTCTAAACTGTCTGAATAAGGAGTTGATGGGACATATCCCCAACTAACTTTGACTACTGAAATAATCTGAAAACTGATATAATAATGTAATCATCATGTCCTCGAAGGATGAGGACTCACTGCTAACTCTGGTCGCTGAACTGGGATCTACTGGTTCTCTGGAGCTCGTGCTTCTAAACCTATGGTATGAAACACCATAGTGCAAATGCATCAATACTTTGAATGTACTGGTATGCAAGTGTGGTAGGCTGAATACAACTAGTTCATATGCATGAACAATACTAACTGGCTGACTAACATGAACGTGAGAATAAATGCATGACTACGTAACTGTAACTGACATCGTGATAGGTCTAAATACTAAGTTTACTTATATAGACATCTGAGTCACTGATGAATGAGAAAGACTGATAATGTATTACTGATCCTGATAATTTATTACTGAATACTGAGGGACTGAGACTATGTTACGAATACATGAATAACTGTGTCTGATAGTTCTGATTATGAAAACTGGTCTGGTTGACTGTATCTCAGTCCTAAAGGTGAATACTGATAACATAAGTTCTGATAATTGATATGATTGATAACATGAGTTTTGAGAATTAATATAACTGATAACATGAGTGACTGTATCTGACAGTCCTAAATCTTATGGAACTAGCTAGGTTTTGTACTGTATCTAAATTGACTGTATCTGACAGTCCTGAAATCTAAAGAACTATCTGAGTTCTTTTACTGAGACTGAGACTGTAACTGGGACTGTGGGAAGTAGTCATTTAACCGATATACCCCAATTATGCTATATCAGCTGAGTTGGGGTCCAATCTGTGCCCTGATTAGAAGGGTGTCAATACCGCGCCACTGGTAAGGACCACATGTGAGTAACCCTCATATAACAGGTAACTCTAATGAGAACAGTGGGAACCCTCATATAACAGGTTAAGCCACCTCATCTACCCTCATATAACAGGCTATGATGTCTCAACCTATGGTGGCTACATAGTTCTGGAATGCAAGGTTATGAGTTCCCATTCTTAGGTTCACTCGGTGCTAATTCCTACTCCCATCTGAATAGACACTGAACTGATTAATTGAGCTGAACTGATTAAATAAACTAAACTGATTAGCTGTACAGAACTAATTAGCTAAATTGAACTAATACTAGTGGTATTGTTTAGCGGAGCTAAACTAAATTTACTGAGTTATGTTGACTGACGGAATGTAGTGAGTTCTGAGAACTGACTGAGAGTACTGAGGTTACTGAGACTTACTGGGAATACTGAGATTACTGAGTACTGAGATCACTGAGATTACTGAGATTTCTGAGATTTTCTGAGTCACATAACTGACGGAGTTCTATGGATCATAGCTTGACTTAGAGTATCGTGAAAACATGACATAGCTCTAGGAACACAGCTAAATGATCGGGTACAAGTACCCCTAGGACTCGATGAGAAGAAACTAACATAGCATGGCTTACTTGAACACATGATCAACAACAGAATTCATTATTCATATATTGAAGCACTTCATCAAACATGTGATATACATAAGCTTGTACATACATGGGGATTTCATAATATCATACTAGTTGGGCTTTGTTCCTTCATCTAGGCATTAATCAAACACATGTTAGGCATAGCACATAAAGACAACATTATACAACAATTAATCATCATGATTCATTTCTAATTTCATTATCTAGGGTTTATTCATAGGTTCACATGAATATACATCTATACAAATCAATTCCACATAAATTGATCACCCAACCTGAATTTGAATTCAATTGATCATTCTCAACATTAAAAAAACGAACCCAACATGAAATTCATAAAGAAATCCATAGACTTAAACTTAGAAATAAGATTCTTGGGCTTCATGAACGAAAGGAGTCCACTCACCACTGAGAGTGAAATACACACACTCACACATTAGCGCCATGTCCACGTCAGCGCCATACAAGAAAAGTGTTTTTAAAAAGTAACTATTTTATATATAATTTAATACAAATATACATATATATAGTTTATATATAAATTTTTTTAAAAAAGGTTTTATTCTTCAACCCCCCCCCCCCCCATCTGCAATCCACTCACCCTTAAGGTATTTTCTTCTTCAAACCCCCCACGCCCTCATCTTCAACCACCCCACCCCACTCCCAACATGTTTTATTCTTCAACCTCCCCCATCCCACTCTCTTTCCCTCATCATCAACCGTACCCCCACCCTCAATTTAAAAAATTCCCTAATTAAAAAAAACCTCCGATTTTATTCTATTTTCTTTCTTCTACATTAATTTTATTTTCGTCAAACACACCATTTTTTTCATCTACACCGTTTTCTTCAATGAGGTGGAGAATAGATGAGGCAACAATTCAATTGACGTTTTGATACTCAAAATCAAAGGGCAGTTCGAAATTAACAGTAAAGCTTGATCTTTTTCATTTTGATGTTTTTTTACTTTTTGCTTATTTTTCCTAGGTTTTTAGGTTTTTAAGGTATTGGAATTAGGATAAAATGGATGGTCGAAGATACCATCTTCTTTGTTAAGAATGGAACAGAAAATGGGACATGTTTGTTAAGAATAAGTATGGTCGACTATTGGGGATTTTGGAGAAGAGAGTACCATGTGCTTCACTGGTTGTACCTCGCCATGGAAGGAGCTTCATAATTCTCCCACTGTATAAAGTGGATCCTTTAAAAAAAACAAATTCACGCATTTTTTTGTCACGTCAGCCGTAAGGGCTAAAATTAATTCACTTAAAAGTTGTTAAGGGATGATATATAATTTCCCGATTAGTCTAGGGTCTAAGTAAGTTTTGCTGACAAGTTGAGGGGGGATTTTATGTATTTTCTCCTTATTTATCTTATGTGTAGCTAGATATCCCTCTTGGGTTTATGTGTGACTAGGGATTTAAGTATGTGTGGTTTGTTATTGCTATCCTCTATTTAGTAGTTCATGTTGATGGGTTATATCATTGCTATGCTAACTTTGTTGTGATTTGTGGGTGAAAGTACCAAATACCTACATGGGTTTGATGGGTGATATTTGAAAGAAGGGTTATGGGGTGAACTTTAGGAATCCACATCATCCTTAAAAGAGGGATATGGAAACTAAAGAAATGGTAGAAAATTATGTGTGTAGTTTGCTAATTTATCACTATCCTAGACATAAGGGTTGTTGTGAAGTTAACTACACCTTGGGTATATCCTAGAAATAGGGATACCTAGATTGGAGTTTGGTTACAAATTGTTGAACACACCTATTAGGTATTCGAAAGAATCAATAGGTGAAAGTTTGGGGTTTTATTGAAAGACTAACATCAAAACCTATAACTAAACCTACCAGCACTTGATCTTCTAATGTTGAAGTTAATCATTAGCATCCACATGTCACTTCCCTTAGTATTACATAATCCCATGATCCGTCCTTAATTGTTTGAAAACTCTAATTATTCATAGCCCCGAATTTATACTAGAAAAAAATAAAAAAGAAAAATTAGTGTAGACTCCTATTTCCCCCATCTTTATCTTTTTGTACTATTTGTTTGAATTTAAATTATACCTATTATTTTTGAATTAACTTGATTGCCACTCACATTTCTCCTCGTGGATTCTACCCCAACTCTAAAGTTGGGTAAATATATTGACAACGACCACCTTCCACTTATATTGACATGTAAGTTGAGCATTATCACATATCTCTTCATTAAAAAAGTGCATTGGTGATCCAACATCTATAGTTCCTTTAGAAAAGGTTGACATGGAATCCTCTCTTATGAAGAAGTCCCTGTTGAGATCCTTAATCGTTAGGTTCATAGGTTGCGGAGTAAAAATATCGCTTTAGTAAAGGTTCTGTGAAGGAATCAGTTAGTTGAGGGTGCTACTTGGGAAGCAGAGGCAGATATGCAAGCCAAGTACCCTTATTTTTTCTCTTCAAACCCAGTTTTATCTTGGGGTAAGAGTTTCCTTAATTAAATATACAAATCTTTTATTTCTTTCTCAATCCATGAATCTAAATGCTCATGTCATAGCATGAATTCATGAGTTCAGTTTGATCCATGCTTCATATCTCAGATTCATATATTAGCTCATGTTTCAGCTCATAAGTATTGGGGCAAAATTTTAGTCTCCCCCCCTATTTTTTATCTTAGTCAGTTTAATTCAAAGAAAAATGATCCCAAGGGGGAGATATTATAATATCCCCAACTTTTCAAGCTCTAGAATCCTTAAAAGATAGGCTATTGATTTAGTTTTCCAATGCTACAACTCTCGCCTTCATCCGATATCCTAGCTAAAACTTATGCAAATTTTTCCTTAAGTATTAGTCAGCTGCCAGTGGCTGCAACTTACATGATGAACCGTTACCAGATTTAACGAGTCATTACAAGGAGTCATCTTCACAATAGTAAGGATCCTCAGTTTTAGCCCAGTGATAATGACCCTAACCTACTACTCGTCACAAGTAGCAACGAGTCATTAGGAGGGACTCATTATTACAACAATGTATATCCAAAAACCCAATCATAGACTACGAATTTACCTAATAAATCATAACCAATAGTGAAAAGTTGTTAGGATGGAAGTCTTAATCATAACATAAAGGATCCAAAACCTCATGATTTCAATTTTAACTCAGACCACGAGTCATGATTAGTCGTAATGAGTCATAAAAACTGAGAATGAAATTTCCTGCACTATTTCTCAAGGACTTTTAAGTCTTTTCCCACTCTTTTAAAATACAAACCCATGACATTTGGGCTACCAAAAGGGTGGTATAAAAGACTCAAAATCCCAAAATTCATGATTAAGTTGTAATTCCACATAGAGAAACCAAAAGGGGAAATTTTCTCCTCTCTCCAAGGCATTTAGGGTTCTTTATGTTCAAGCTCAATTCTAAGAAATTCTCCAAGCAATTTTCCTTCAGGTATGGAGATTTCATCAATGGGTCCATTCCACCTGTTGAGTACCAAAAAACCCTTATGCTCTAAGTAAATCCCTTTTTCCCTTGTATTGGATTCTAGGTCAATATGAGTTTTATCAACTCTCTCTATTTGTTTTGTTTATGAGCCATGATAATATGTTTCCCTTATAAATTGTGTCTCCATATGTTTGATAATTGTGAGTGCCATCATGATCAATTTTGAAATATTGAGTATTATTCATGACTTTCCCTACCATGACCAGGCTTAAATATTATCATGATCTATCATATTAATTAGAGTTGGTGGGTTATGAACACTCAATACCTAGAAAATCATGCATATATCATCTTACGTATTATTGAGATATTCATATTGTATATGTATTGTTATTTTTAGAATAGCATAACTTTAGCATATCATTTATCAGTTCATGTTTCAGTTTATATTTTAGTGTCTTTCAGTTGGGACTAATACATAGCACCGAGTAAACACAAGGATGATGGCACCCTCGTTAGTTAGGCATACATTAATAGCAGTCCCTAAGTTCCAGAACTATGGCACCACTGTAGGTCATAAGGGGCCTCCCTTCAGTAGATACATGATAACCTAGTCCTTTGGGACATTAGTTCAGTGGATCCTTGTCAACCATTATTGGTACCCTTGGTAAGGTACTAGTACCCTTCAAACTAGAGTTACAGGTTGGACCCTGGTTTTGTTAGATTGGGGTATGTCAGTTATAGTTAGCTCCCACAGTCTTATGTTCAGTTTTAGTTTACGTATCTAGTTTATGTTTCAGTCAAGATATGCATGACCTTGTATTCAGTCATTCATTTTATTCAGTACATTCTTATACTTGGTCTTGCATTCTGTTTACTAGTCCATGTATTTGTGTTTTGTTCTTACATGTTTGTTTAGTTTCCCATCACGCATACTTAGTACATTCAAAGTACTGATTGCATACTCTATTTTTACTATATTGTCTTATAATATAGGTTTGTACACCCAGTACTCGGACCGTGCGTTGTTTACCTTAGTATCACTCAACTGGAGTCATGGTGAGTCCTCATTAATCCATGACTAGTTATCAGTTATTTATCTTCAGTATTTAAGTATTTCAGTTCCTGGAGTTAGTTGGGGGTTTGTCCAAACAACTCATTCTAATTAGAGATTTTCAGATAGTCAGACAGATGTTTAGAGTTTTCAGTCTCATTGTATATCTTAGACTAACATTTATCTATTATTTTTCATTATCAATTTATTTCAGTTAGCTTCCACCCAATGTTTGTTACTTCTCTCTTAGTATTTGTAGTTCATAACAGACCATGGGTTATCTCTAGGTCACTTGAGACTCTAAGCACCGTGTTATGACTAAGGGATAGTCTCGGCTCGTGTCAAATTTGCCCCCATATTTATCAACTGTTCATCCAATTTTGTATGTTTCCTTGATTTGAAATAACACTTCGGATGATTCTCATGTCATTTGATGGGATTCCGTTCAGTTATACGAGAGGATTTTTTGTTAAGGAGCACATCTACATTTTAGACAAGGATGTTAGATGTTTGTGCTCTACTCCAGTAGTTAAGGTCCAGTGGAGTCACTGACCTATAGATGAGGCTGCTTGGGAGGTTAAATCGGATATGTGTAGTAGTTATCCCCAACTTTTTGTGGTCTCGAGTATTTATCTTGCCTTTAGTTCAAAGATGAACTAGATTTTTAGTGGTGGATGATGTAATGACTTGATTTTTGGTGATTTGTGTAAAATATTAATTTCAATATTATTTGACCATTTTACCCCTCCTTGTGGTTGCATTGTGGTAATTCTAGGGTGTTAGGATGATTGGCATGGTTCCCAATGCATTTCGATGTATTTTATATGAGATTGTGGTTTTTGATGGTCTTAAAGGATTATTAATTGACTTTGATTGACATCCATAATATATGCATTAGATTGCAAAACGGACTGTGGCAGTAGAGTCAGAATGTCGATTTTAGGTTGGTAACCTGGTTGGCGTGGTTTTATGTCCTTTATATCTAATTTTGACCCTTGGTTTAGATACTTCTGAAATTGGATTTTGGGGGTCAATTTTTTGAAAATGACATTTTTTTGAAAATCTAATATCACTAATGAGTCCAGAGTGTCGGATTTCATGGGTTAGCAGAGTTCATTTGCTTACTTGGTTTTCCGAATGAATCCCAAGGGGTTCGCAAAGACTGAAAATTCTCCAAGTCTCCAGCTGGTGCACTCGCGTAATCGACATGTCCTGACAACTAAAATGTCGACTAGGCGATATTAGGCTCGCTTAAGCGATGACCTGGTCGCTTAAGCTTCACTTACACGCCAGACGCCTATCGCTAAAGCGATATATATATATATATATATAAAATGCTGGGGATAGAGAACAATGCCTAAAATGAACATTTAAAATCTTAAACTGGATTGTGTAGCTTGACCATCATAAAATCCACCCACAGGCTATATGGTTCAGTTTTCACCCCCTAGACAGGCCCCAGTACATGTTAGGTGCTCAAACCGGAAATATCATTGAAGGTCGGGGGTTCTCTTGTACCGTTTTCCCTCCATGATACATATGCATATAAATACACTTGGGGGATTCGCTCGTACCCTACAAGAACAGGGTCATTAAGACCAACCCTCACGTCGGCAAACATGATTTTCCAGTATCATTCCTTTGGACTCTCACCTTCATGGCTAGCTAACAAAACCCCCATTAATGCCCAATTTAAACATTTAACAAATAACTCATTCACCAATTTCAGGAGTTAATTGATAAGGCATTATTCAGTGGTATTGTCATACAAATTATAGATTACAAGAAATGTCATTACGCGAACACTTAGGGATTCATTCGTACCTCGCAGACTCCATAATTAAAATCACTTGTTGGATTCCGTTGTAACCCACAAGGTTTTCATAAATCATTCACTTGTGGGATTCCATCGTACCCCACAAGGTTTTCAAAATAATCCTTAACCGTTTAACCATTTAGGCCATGCATTAGTTTTAAGGAAGTATACCAAACCAATCATTTTCATACCAATGCATTAATACAAGTGAGCAAACCAAACTTGGTGACAAAATCATATTCTTTGATAATTTCACAAACAGGTTGAGGGAATATTATTTCCAAACCATATACCAAAGCAAAAATCATCAAATTAGGGATTAACCATGACCGCTCCATTCAATTACCATTCTCAAGCATTCGAAAATGTTCCAAAATCATAAATAAAGCATAATTATGACAAAACAAACCATGGGAAAGCATTTGAACCAAACACATGCACAACCCTCAACCCATAGTTCAAAACCCATAATTTAAACCATGAAAAATAAACAATTTCATGCTATTAAGAAAATATAAGTTCAAGGGAAAGAGATGCATGCCTTAATTACCAAGAAATTTGAAGAAAATAACTCCCTTGGGATACTAGATGATCATTTCCTTAAGCCCTAGCCATGAGTTGAAAAGGGGATTTTGAGAGAATGATCGAGAGTGAAAATAATGACCTTAGTATCATGAAAACTGATGAGAATTGTCTTATATAGTGCTTAAGCGTCGTTTAAGTGAAAATACCCCATTGCTCCTCATCCCATTTAAAATAAACAAAACTGCCAAAGGAAATACACAGGTCTATGGCACGGATCTTATCGCAAAGGTCCAGCCTCCGTGCCACGTAGGTTAGTAGTCTCCATGATAACCTTTGTCGTACCCCAATATCATAGAGGCTTGCTTCCTCCGGGGTCTGAAGTAACCCCAAAACCCGTCCAAAAATTCTGAAACTCTTCTAAGTTACCCTTTTAACATCCCCAAACAAAATTTGGGTCAAAAATTGATATTCCAAGCCCGAAAGGCCAAAATAAATTGCTCGAAATTTGAGGGTGTTACATTATACACCCTTAGGATCATTTATCCTCGAATATTGAGTTAGGATATATTTCGTACAAGATCAACCGTAACACATCAGAATCAAAGGATGATCCCAAATAATAACAAGAAAGAACACAATTCATACCTCAAGCTTCTTCACCCATCACATGGAATAGAAATGGATACTTAGCCTACATATCCTTTTCCGCTTCCCAAGTGGCTTCTTCCACTTTATGGTTTCACCAAAGGACCTTTACCAATAAAACATCTTTGCTCCACAACCTATAAACTTGTATATCCAAGATCTCTACCGGGACCTCTTCGTAATACAGGGAATTCTAAACACCATCATCTTCAATTGGCATCACCAAGGAAGGATCACCCATGCATTTTCTTAACATGGACACGTGAAACACAGGGTGAAAAGAACTCAAACTTGTGGACAATTCTAACTCAGATGCAACACTTATTCTCTCTTCAAAATTAAATAAGGACCAATGTAATGGGGATTGAGCTTTCCCTTCTTCCTAAAATGCATCACTCCCTTCATGGGAGACACCTTTAAAAATACCCAATCGCCCACATCAAACTCTAATTCTCTTTGCCTCTTGTCTGCATAGGAATTTTGGTAACTTTGGGTAGTCCTAAGCCTATCCCGAATCACCTTCACCATCCCCATTGGTTCATGAACTAAATGAGGACCAAATAACCTTACCTCACCAACTTCAAACCATACGATAGGATATCTACACCTCCTACAATACAAAGCCTCAAATAGATCCATACCAATGCTAGAGTGATAACTATTATTGTACATAAACTCTACAAGAGGCAAATGGTCAATCCAATTACCACCAAAATTAATGACATAAGCTCGAAGCATATACTTTAACGTCTAAATGGTCCTTTTCACTTGTCCATCCATCTGCAGGTGGAAAGCAGTACTAAGGGTCACCTTAGTCCCCAAACCTCGCTGAAATGACTAACAAAAATGAGATAAGAACTGAGTATCATGATAAAAAATAATGGAAATTGAAGCGCCATGCAACTTCACAACCTCTTAAATTAACAACCTTGCATAATCCTCCAAAGAATAATTAGTCCACACAGGCAAAAAGTGAGCAGACTTAGTCATCTTATCCAAGATGACCCAAATAGACTCAAACTAGTTTTGAGACTACAAAATCTATATTTATCACTTCCCATTTCCATATAAGCAACTCAATTTCTTGAGATAACCCACTAGGCCTCAAGTGTTCCACTTTCACTTGTTGACACACCATGCATTTTAGCCACAAAATTAACTACATCCTTCTTTATGTTATTCCACTAATAAATCTCCTTAAGATCACTAAACATCTTCGTCTAACCAAGTTAAACCATATAAGGTGACTCATGAGCTTTGGTAAAAATTCTACCTCATAGCCCATTCATATCCGAAACACACAACTTACCTTGGTACCTTAAGATACCATCACAACCAACCTAAAAATCCATAACCTTATACCTACCCACATAATCCTTGATTTACATCAGGATAGGATCTAACACCTGCTTCTTTTTTACCTCAGTGCCAAGAGATGACCTTGCCATCTCGTGCATAAACACACCAATATCCTCAGAATTTAATAGACGAACTCCAAGATTAACTAAATAATGAATATCTTTCACTAAAACCCACTTCTCCACTGCCACATAAGACAAGATCCCCATAGATAACCTGCTAAGAGCGTCAGCAACCAAGTTTGCTTTACCTGGGACTCATGTCGTGATCCTTTAGCAACTCAAGCCATATCCTTTGCCTAAGATTCAACTCTTTTAGGGTGAACACATACTGCAGGATCTTGTGATCTGAAAAGATGTCGACATAAACTCCATATATATAGTGCCACAAAATCTTCAATGCGAACACCATAGCCAGCAATGCCAAATAATGAGTTGGACAATTCCTCTCATGAATTTTCAACTGCCTAGAAGCATACGCTACAATATTACCATGCTGCATCAACACACGACCAAGTTCCACATGGGATACATCACAATAAACCATGAAGTCATCACTACCCTTGGGTAGGGTCAAAATCGAAGTAGAAGTCAATTTATCTTTCAGTTTCTCAAAACTCCCCTTATAAGCATCGAACCATAAAAACTTTACCTTTTTCTAAGTCAACTTAGTCAAAGGTGCAAAAAACGATGAAAAGCCCTCCACAATCCCCAATAATAACTGGCAAAATCCAAGAAGCTCTAAATATCGATTGGAATCATGGGTCTAGGCCACTTCTTAACCACTGCAACCTTCTGTGGATCGTACATGATCCCTTCACTAGAAATGACCTGACCTAGAAAAGTAACAACATTCAACCAAAACTCACACTTAGAAAACTTACCACACAATTGTTGATTCTTTAGGGTCTGCAACATAACACGGAGGCGATTGGTATGGTCCATCTCACTCTTTGAATTTACCAAGATATCATTTATAAACAGAATCATAAACAAATCCAACTGATGAAATACCCATTTCATGATATCCATAAATGTTGTTGAGGCATTGGTCAACCCAAAATACATGACCTAGAACTCAAAGTGTCCATATCGAGTAGGAAAGGCAGTCTTAAGGATATCCTCCTACCAAATCCTTAACTAATGATAGCCCAAACGAAGATCAATTTTGGAGAAATACTTAGCACCTTGAAGCTGGTCAAACAAATCATCAATCCTAGAAGAGGGTACTTATTCTTCACCGTAACCTTATTCAACTAACGATAATCAATACACATCCGAATAGAACCATTCTTCTTTCTCATAAACAAAATAGAAGCATCCCATGGAGACATACTAGGGAGGATAAAACTCTTGTAAAAAGATCCTCCAACTACTTCTTAAGCTCTTTCAACTAGTCAGAACAATTTAATAAGGAGGGATAGAGACAGGTCGAGTGTCCAGAATAAGATTAATCCCAAAATAAATTTACCTATCGGGAGGTACACCAGTAAGATCATCAGGGAAAACCTCAAGAAACTCCCTAACAACATAAACTGATAGTAAAGAAAGATCCTCTAAGTTAGAATCATTAACTCTAAAAACATAAAAACGACACCCCTTGGAAATCAATTTTTGAGCTCAAAGATATGATATGAACCTCACCTTAGGCACAAAGAAACTCCCTTCCCACTCAATAATTGGCTCATTAGGGAATTTAAAGATAACCTTATATGTCTGATAATCTAAAGAGGCATACCTTGAGTGAAACCAATCCATCCCCAGAATGACATCAAAATCTAGTTTATCTAATTCAAATAGATTTACCAAAGTTTCCCTGCCACCAACAGATACCACACAACCCCCATAGGCCCTCCTAGTAACCACAGAGTAACCAACCGAAGTAGAAATAGAAAAAGGGTTCCATAATACACTCAGGACCAAAACCAAAATGCACAGCCATAAATGGGTTCACATAAAAAAGGATAGATCTCGGATCAAGTATATAGTATATATCGTGAGACAAAAGTCTTAACATACCAGTGATCACATCAGGAGATGCCTAAGACTCCCAATAAATAGTAAGAGCATAAAAGCAATTCAGACCAATGCCAAAGCTAGAAGTGGCACCTTTTGGTGAGAGAACTGATGAAGTAGCAATAGGAACCTTATTTTCCCCATAAACAACCTTTGAAGGATAATTCCATGGAAAATGACCAATCTGACCACAACTAAAACACCGATTCTTTCCCTTATCATAGAAACCACGATGCATCCGACCATAAAATCTACAATATAGTTATGATGGAGATGACTGGGCACCACTGGCCTGAGATTAGGCACCTTATGCCCTATAAGCAGCACCACTCTAAAAATGATGATCCTTGAATAGCTTGGGATAAGTTACACTAGCCATTAAATAAGATCTAGAGTTTCCCCAATTCTTCTTCAACCTCTTTTTACCATCTCTACCACTATGCTGCTGACCTCCTCTTTAATATGAATAACAAAACTTTCTACTCTACCTCTCTTCCATATCTATTTGCCTTTTGGTTTCCTCTTCAACCTGCTTCATATATACTACCAGTCGAGAGATGTCCATACCCTTGTTCAACAAGGCAAAACTTGCTTTCTCAAATTAACTCAAGAGACAAACTAGAAGAAAACTTCCTCATTTTATCCCTCACACTAGACACTAGCTCAGGAGCATACCACAACAAATGGTAGAACTTCAAGGCATACACCATCACTGACATCTTACCTTGATTGAAATTCACAAACTCCACTGTTTTTGCCTTTCTCAGCTCCTGAGAAAAGAAGCGATCAATAAAGGTACTAGAGAAGTTATCCCATAAAATAGAATCAGCATCATGACCCTTAAGCCACTCCCACTCCTCATACTGTTGGTACGCTACCTACTTTAATTGATTAGCAGCAAATTCCACACCCTCCATCTCAGTAGCATACATGAACCAAAAGATCTTCTTCATCTTATCCATAAAACTTTAAAGATCCTCCTCAACCTTAGTACCATAGAAAGTTAGAGAGATCAACCTTACAAACTGGCCAACTCTAGTGTCCTCATAAAAACTTATAACAATACCATCATAGCTCGTCTTACATGACTGAGATGTCACCAACTAGGTCAACAGGTAAATGGACTAGCAAAACTCAACAATAGTAGTATCTCTTTGAGGTGTCTGAGTATGAGTGCCAGGTGGAACTCCATGAGAACAGTCAGAAGCAGGGACCCTAGTTCGGGTCTATACCTTAGTATGAATTAGCGACCCTAGATCAGAACTCTACAAGCTCCGTCCATATTGTCCTCAGTTAGAACAAAAGAGTTTTTAGGGACATCAGATTGTCTAGGAGGCATGATCTGAAAGGTTAACAAATAGGAACTAGAGAGATTCAAGAGCTCTGTCCATATTGTCCTCAGTTGAGGGCATATTATTTCAAAACCCTATACCAAAGAAAAAATCATCAAATTGGGGATTAACCTGACCCCTCCCTTTAATTACCATTCGTATGCATTCCATAATGTTCTAAAATCATAAATAGAGAATAATTATCATATAATAAACCATAGAAAAGTATTTAAATCAAACACATGCACAACCCTCAACCCATAGCTCAGAATCCATTATTAAAACCATGAATAATAACCAATTTCATGCCATTAAGAAAATATAAGTTCAAGGGAAAGAGTTACTAGAATACCCCATATATTTCCAAGCTAGGAAATAAATCAGTTTTTCTATGTATGAAACCTCATATCTTGTGATTCATATTTGAGTACATGATTTACAATGAGTATCCTAGCGATAATATAGCTTATGATGTGATAAGCATACTCATGTAAGTCACTCAGAGTAAGGCAAGCTAATAGCTTTTGAATCTATCAAGCTTTAGTATGTGATTCCATAAGAGTGACATTTGAACGAGGATGACTTAATGTATATGTGATATTTTGGTAGATTTAGACCCACCAAATTCTAGAGAATTGAATTAACTTTCCAATGGTTCTAATTTTATAAAAATTTAACACCCGAGCAAGAAGTGATGGCCCTGCAAATAGGAGTGCGACACATAAGCAATTGCACATGGCTACTAGAACAAGTATGCGACAAGTTGTGCGGCGCACACCCTGAAGTGTGTGATATCATGTGCGATGCACACCTTAGCTTATGCGATAGGATGTGTAGTGCACACCTTAGCGTGTGCGATGAGGTGTGCGACACATACTTGTGATTTCAGCCACAAAAAACACTTAGTTTTTGAGTTATTTTGAGGATAATTAAGTCTTTTAACACTCCTTACATGTCCCAATACTTAAACTCACGAAATTTATAGCTTATAATCACATTACAACCCTATTAACATCTTAAGTTCATTATCCAAGAGCATAAGAAGGAGAAAAACTACTAGGGTTGCATAATCAAGCTTGAAGGTCCAATCTTTCAAGAATTTCATCGCCATTAAGGTATGCGTAGTGTTCATCCATGGATTCCTTTCGTTCGTAGAGTTCAAGAATTAATCTTTGATAAAAAAATCATGAATGTTTTGTGGTGATATGATTGTATTCATGTTGTTGTTTGTGGTTTGTGTTATAGAGTGGGAATTTGATGAACTTTCAGGAAGATTGTGATCATATAGTTGGAACCCATGAATTTAGGTGGATTAAAATGGTGTAAGTTTGTGAATACACCAATGCCTTAAAGAGTGTATGTAAGGTGTTTGATAAAATACCTAAGAGATTAGAAATCATGCATAATAGCTAAATTATGACTAAGTGAAGGATTCATGATAGGCCTCTATGATTCAATGTCATCCGTGTTGATAATATGTATTATGAACACTGTTGGATTACTCATGAACTAGTCTTATGGAATTATGCTATGCTTACTTGCAAAACCCACTCATGTACAAGATGTAGAATACCCATGTACTTCATGAAATTCCCCAAGTTATGATATTATGGATTCTAGTTGTAATATGTAATGAGCATGATATTGAAAGCTATGCATATACATGTTGTATAAAATTCCCTTCCATGAAATAGATTGTTGAGAACCATGCTTAGTATGAAATCCCTTACTTATGATATTATGAATTGTGGACTCCAATTTTGTGAACAAGTCATGTCATGTGTGTCAGTTTCCCTCTATCGAGTCGTGGGGGTACTTGTACCCAAAAAATATAGCTGTGTGCCTAGAGCCATGTCATGTTTTTACGATACTCTTAGTCAAGCCATGATCTATAGAAATCAGTCAGTCATGTGACTTAGGAAAACTCAGTAATCTCAGTAGTTCAGTATTCTCAATAATCTCAGTGCTCAGTAACCTCAGTAATCACAATAAATCTCAGTAACTTCAGTACTCTTAATCAGTCCTCAGAACTCATTATATTCTTTCCATCATCAGAATTTAGTAAACTCAATTTTAGCTCCTCTAAAAATACCACTAGTATCAGTTTAGTTAATCAGTATCAGTTCAGCAAATCAGTTCAATTAAGTTATTTAGTTCAGCCCAGTTATTCAATTCAGTGTCTTTTAGATGGAAGTAGGATTCAGCACCGAGCGAACCTAGGGATGGGGTCTCACCCGCTAAAATAGGACTGAGATCCCTAAAAGCAATCCCTAAGTTCCAAAACTATGTTGCCAGCGTAGGTACGAGATGTCACCCATTAGATAGGACTAACATACTCATGGGTCACCCATTAGCACATTTATATGTATAGGACTGATCCCAGGAGTCACCAGCTAGATTAGGACTGACTTCACAACAGATGTCTTTACTGGTGGCACGGTACTGACACCCTTCCATTCAGGGCAAAGATTGGACCCCAGTCAGCTTAGCTGGGGGCATGTTGGTTAGATGAACACATCCCACAGTTTCAATTACAGAATCAGGGCTTTTAGACACAGTCAACTCAGCTTAGTAGTACAGATTCAGTATTGTTAGATACAATCAATGCTTATCATTGTAAATAGACTTCAAGATCACCCATTAGCTAGGACTAATCTCAACTATGATTAATTAGTATCAGAATCATTAGATTTAAAAATCACCCGCTAGATAGGACTGATCTTAGACTAAGTCAAATCATCCTTATTATCAGTATACTCATGATCACCCGCTAGATAGGATTGATCACAAATTTAATTACTCTAAGTAGAACGAAACTCAGATAGTTCCATCAGAACTTAGACTATCAGATACAGTCGCTCAGTATCAGTTATATAGATTAGTCCGATCATTATAGTTATATCAGATATATCAGTTTTCATAGCTCACGTTACCAGTATTCAGTTTCAGGACTGTTAAACACAATCATTCAAACCAGTTCTTCATAATTTGAACTATCAGAAATAGTTAATAATCTATTCAGTACCTTAGTAACAGTAGGTCATGTCGTCAGCATTCAGACTCAGTAGTCAGCTTCATCACGAGTTCAGTTATAGCTATTTATGAGTGTATGTATTCTTACGTTCATATTAGTTAGCATTGTTCATGCATATAACCCTTTACAATTAGCCTACCTCACTCGTATACTCAGTACATTCAGATGTACTGACGTATTTGCGCTATGGTGCTTTCTTTTATGTTACACCATAGGTTCAGAGAAACAAGCTCTAGATCAGCAGTAGCATTCCACTGTTCAGAGTTTGCAGTGAGTCCTTCTCATTCGAGGACGATATGACTATTGCTACATTTACTATTCAGTTACTAGATGGAGTTAGTTGGAGACATGTTCCTTCAACTCCTTATTCAGTTCAGTTAGAGGCTTTCAGACTAGATGTCAGATTAGATATTCAGATCTTATTATTTTCAGTATTTATGACTTGTTTTAGTATTGTTATACATTTTTTAGACATTTTATTATTAGATGTTTATTCAGTTCGAACCTTATGGCCTTTCATGTTCATGTTTCCGCAGTTTATGTATATTATGTAGTATAAAGGTACATATATCAGTCATGGGTTGTCTTGTGGTCCTTTGGGGTCATGAGCACCGTATAGCATACCAGTTCAGAAAAATTGGGGTGTTACAGATACATGCCTTAATTGTTAAGAAATTTGAAGAAAATAATTCCCTTGGGACCCAAGATGATCACTTCCTTAAGACCTATCCTTGAGTTTAAAAGGGGATTTTGAGAGAGCATGATCGAGAGTGAAAATAATGACCTTAGTATCGTGAAAACTAATGAGATTTGAATTATACAGTGCTTAAAGGTAATTATAAGTTAAAAGACCCCATTGTCCTTCATCCCATTTAAAATAAACAAAATTATCGTAGAAAATACATAGGTCTATAGCACGAACCTTATTACAGAGGTCCAGCATCCGTGTCATGGACCCTATCATGGAACACAGCCTCTGTGTCATGGAGGTTAGTCTCCATGACAACCTCCATGGATTGCCAATATCGTGGAGGCTTGCTATCTTCTGGTTTTGAAATCACCCCAAACCCCATCCAAAAATTCTCAAACTTCTTCGGATTAACCTTTTAACATCCCTAAAAACAATTTGGGTCAAAAATTAATATTCCAAGCACAGGAAGGCCAAAAATAAATTGCTTCAAATTTTAGTGTGTTACAATAGGCAGCATAATTCTGTCTTGAAACTAATGACTAGACATGAAATATAGAAGGATATAGTTGACTTCAATTCCAAGAGCTCACCCAATCAATGGCCTTACCTAGTACTCAAATATAAACCAAAAGGGTACAAAAATATAGTATAAGTTCGAAAACCATAGGTACTGATAGACATCATCTATCAACTGAGCTAAATAGTAATGTAAGAATGATAAAATGCAAGATAATATAACTAGTCAAGGTAGAAACAAACATGAATATCTCCAACATCGATGTACATAATTAGGCAAATAAACCAAAATAATAGCATAACATATCATAGAGCATCACACACACAATCATAACAACAAAATTGGCTCCCATATGCCAATTAGTGCGAAAATAACTAATCCAATGCAAACCCCATAAGCCTGCTGGATACAAACAAGAAAACATAATTAGAAACTATTATTTACTAATTTTAAATATTCCTCTATAATCCACTCAGATCAACACACATTATAGCCATTTCTCCCCTTTCAAGCATAGCCATATTGCTATTTTCAATCTCACACCCCAATAGCGTCATATCATAGTAAGTATATCATCATAGAATAATATGCATATCCGAACTTGAACCAATAAATAAAATCAATATCTGGACTTGATATAGTAAATCTAATCAAGTCAAACTCAAAACAATAAATATAATTAATAACCGAACTTGATCAGGTAAATATAATCAATAGCCAAACACAAATTGGTAAATATAATCAATATCTGGACTCGAATCAGTAAATATATCATCAATGTCATAATCTTCCTCTGGACTAAAATCGAGTAAATATCATCAACATCATAGCCATCCTCCGAACTCAAACTGGTAAATATAAATATATCAATATAATAAATAGTATCATCTATAGCTTAAGTATTAGCATAATAAATAAGATTCAACCCTCACATCAACCAACATTACCATCAAGTGTCCAAGTTTCTCAATATTTACTCAATAAGCATATGTAAGAGTCTAACAAGCCTATAGAGGTCTACAAAGGTGGGTCAAGGGCTCACTTTTAATCCCCAAAGTTCTATTTTAGGCAAATTCTACCTGAACTAGGCTTAAGGTATCTAATTCCACTTTCAGATGTTAAAAAAGGCCTCAATATTCTAAGATAGGAAACACCTAAAATATGAGCAACTATGTGAATTATGCCTAATTTATAGTTTTCAAATAGCCTAAACAATCCAACTAACCCAAGCATTTCAATTCAGCATATCAATATCTAAAACCTATCCTGAATCTAACAAAATATCATAAAATTCTATGAAATATCTCAATCTAACTAGGGGTAAAACCTAGCCTACCTGGACACCAAACAAAGTTCAAAGATCTACTAAATCAATGTTTTTTGCTTTTGAGAACCTTCTGCAAGATAACAAGCTATCAAAATTACATTCTACTCATCAATACGAGAGTAATGATACCCATATTGCACTATTATTCTTTGGGTCCAAAAATCATCCAAAATCCTATGTGGGTCCCATTTATGGAAATTATGTTTCCAAAATGAACCCAATATTCCTTTAGGCTCAAGAAGTCATTACCCTAAAAATAGGGGAAATCTGAGCTAATTTGGGGTTAAAATAAAACCACCAATATTTTGGTATTTTGTGAACAAGAAATAAAAAATCTACCATAAAATTAAAGGAATATTAACTCAAATTCCAAGGAAAATCACATAATCAATTAATATCTAAGCTCCCAAACAACCCACAAGATTTAATTTTAAGCTACCTCACTATTCAGGGTTTATAGCTCTCAAGGAATGGATGAAAAATAGGTAAATTGTGCAAAGATGGTCTATTTATACCCATACCAGGTGCTTGTCTTTGCTATCGCGACTCGATCTTTGCAATTGAGGAATATTAGGGCTATCCAAGTAAATAACAATCGCAATACTTAGCCCCACAATCGTGGGTCTACTACCTTGGTCAAGGGAGTCTCAATCACGACCCAAAACATCGTTATTGTGATGCACCAGATACAACTGAGACTTGGGAAATTTCCAAGTCTCCTTCAACCCCCAAGATTCATCCAAAAGGCCATATGCAAAAGAACTATTTAACTAAAATAAATTCAATGTTCCAAAATCAATGGAAAGTTCAAAATTTCCATCTGGGGTCATTTCTATAAAATATGGGTCCCACTCCTCATTTTTAATTTCTTAACTTTCCAGCCAATAGGTTAAAATAAGCCTGAGTTCCTTGGGACCTTGTAATACCCCGCATTTCCTTAGTGTAATCTAAGTCCAAATGTGTAAGTATTCATATATAAAATTTTTAAAATAGTCATTATTTTCTAGTTTAGAGCCTGCTATTACGTAGAAAATTGAATTAGCTTTCCAATGATATAAAATTTGCCCAAATCTGATAATCAGGTAAGAAGTTATGGCGATTTTAAGTTTTAGTATTTAAATAACATCATTTTAACCCTTAGCGCATTGCGGAGCCAACATAAATGACGATTGTCAATTTATAGTGAAGCTCCATAAAACTACCACGTCGTGCCGTCAACCAAAATTCCAATTGTCTTTTTCCAGTATCCTGTCGCGATAATGGCGCATCGCGCCAAGGGTGAATTTTAAAATACAAAGGGCACCGTGATTCCTCTGCATCACGCCAATACCTCAGTTTTTCGTTGTCCGATTCTAGTGACACGATGCGATAGCACCGTGTCGTGCTAAGGCCAAAAATTGGGTATTTTTCTAGTTTTATGATTTAAAATTTCAGGGGCCGTTTGGTCTTTTCCCATGACCTCAAATCCACCTAAACATGAGATTTGACCCTAGGAGAGCATTATTTGTTCAATTTGTCATTATTCTCTCAAATTAAAATCAACTCTGTTCAAGAACAAGAAACCCTAGCTCTCAAGAATCAAGGCCAAATCTCAAGAACTCACCATCAATCCTTCGAAATTCATTATCCCAGATGTGTTAGATGTTCATCCATGCATCCCTTTTATTCATGGAGTTCAAGTATCCTATTTAAATTATAAGATTTTGTTCTTTTCAAGTTAATTGATTTTAAATTGTGATTTCACCCATAAATCTCCATGTACTATTGATTTTATACCATAATTCAATGAAATTATTATTGTTATTCAATCCTCCATGTTTTAATATTATTATTTACTAAATTAAACCATGATTTAATACTATTATATCGAATTCATGCTATTTCTATAAGTTTCATGACATTCCTATGATTGTAGTAAACCATGAACTACAAGTGTTTCATAAAATTCCTACAAAAGTGATTGATTTAATAAAAGTCTTCATTGCTTTGTCCCCCAAGCTTTAGTGTCATTTTACCATTGTTGTCTTGAGTCCTGGGGGTATTGAATACCCGAAAACTATAGTTGTTTATTTAATCTAGTTGAATACCCTAAAACTATAGTTGTTTATTTAATCTAGTCTCCGCACATTACAGAATAGTCTTCAAAATATACTATAAGCATTATCAGAATAGTCAGTTATCAGTTAGTTAAACTCAGAACAGTCTAGTATTTCATTGTCTTTCAGTTGGGAGTAGGATTTAGCATCGACCGAGTGTTGGGATGGCGGCTTTCCCATCAGATAGGAAGAGTCATTAGTAGAAGCCCCTATACTTCAAAACTACGTAGCCACCGTAGGATATGAGAAGTCACCCTTCAGATTAGGCTTGACTATCTCGCAGGGCTCACCCATCAGTTTAGGATTGACACCCTTAGTCCTTTGGACATTATATCAGTTTAGTGGATCCACACAGCCAGCGTTAATACTTGTGGCACGGTATTAATACCCTTCCAACTAGGATTACAGGTTGGACGTCAATTAGATTAAATTGGAGAATGTCGGTTAGATGATACCTCCCACAGTCTCAGATATAGTTTTAGTTACAGTCCCAGTTCAGTTATTCAGTCTTAGTGTTGTTTGACCAAAGCATACAAATTTCAGTTATTTCAGTATTTCAGTTTATAGATTTTACTCAGTTCATGTTATATGCTTGGTCATGCATCCTCAGTATCTACAGATTTTCACATATCTTTAGTATTTACAGATTTTCAATCATACTTAGTATTTATAGATTTCCATATATTCCAGTACCTACAGATTTTATGCTCTCTATTTAGTACTCCATGCTTTATATGAATATTCAGTTAAATATTAGTTCGGTTCATGAAACTATACATATCAGCCTACCTCATTTATCATACTAGTACATTCAAAGTATTGATCGCATACCTTTTCTTTTGTGCTATGGTGTATGATATCATAGGTTCTGACGCTCAGTTCCTGGCTCGTGATTAGACTTATCAGATCCTCAGCAGTAGAAGTGGTGAGTCCTCATACATCGAGGACAGGCTTACTTTATTTCATGTCCCAGTTTAGTAGTTAGTGGGAATTAGTTGGAGCCTGTCCTATCAACTCCTAGTCATTCAGTTTTAGAGGCTTATCAAACATTAGAGTCAGTTATTCAGTATTCACTACAAGAAAATATATAATTGGAAACAATATTTTTTACAACAAAAATAATATTATTGGTAAATATCAAGAAATGACAACAACCTCATTTAATTGAGGGTACAACATAAAACCTTTAGCCATAAGTTTTTTCTTGTTGGCAAATATTCTAATCTTGTTGCCATAGATTATGGGAAAAATAATTAATTTAAATTATAGATAATTTGGCAACAATATACTTCTGTTGTTGCCAAAAATATTTACATTGTTGGTAAAACTTAAATTTTGTCAACAAAATCATTTGTTTTATTGTATAAAATTAATTATCAATTATTTTCCATATTTTAGCTAGTAATAACATGGCAATGTTTCCTTCCAACTCCCAATTTTTCGTCAAAATCACTTTTATCCCAAAACCCTTTAGCGGTTTAGCGGCTCCTCATCACACTTCAGGTTCAAGCAAAGCTTTCAAGAGTTATTGAGTTTCTAGAGCTTTCTCAACCCAGACCTAGGCTTGGAAGGTAATTAGTTTCTTCCCTTTAATTTCAGTAGTTTTAAGTTTAGGATTTTAATTTCTCATGTAAGCATACACATAGTTTGTTAGATTTGCAATTATTTTTGGTACAAATGGAATAGTTTGTTATATTTACAATTATTTTGGGTACAAATGGATTCTTCAGTTGTGCAATTAACTTCATTAGTTAACTATCAAATCTGAGGATCCCTATTTAGTTAAGAGACTAGACATTTTCTATTTCGTCAAAGTAAAATTAGGGCTTGAACTTTAAGTTGGTGTTTGGCCATGAAAATTATAATTTTTTTGGAGTTGGAGTTGTGTTTGCCCATGAATATAAATTGGGGTTGTTTTTGAGTAGTTAGTTATAACACACTTATATGTGGTTTATGTAAGCATTCGAAGGTTGATGAAGTGGAGTCTTACTTGCATAAAATGGTGAAGTATGGGTTAGACCCTGATGTGTTCATGTTAACACAATTATTGGCGTGTGTTGGAAGTTGGGTATGGTGCAGAAAGCGGATGTAATCCTTAATAATGCAGTTTTTAAAGGTTCTGTTCCTGATGAGCTTACTTTTTGCTTGCTTATTTATGGATTATGTAAGGATGGTGACATCGACAGAGCCAAGAATTTGTTTCAGGAAGATAACAAGTGGGAAAGCCTTAACTTAAATGTGTTAAATTTGGATACCAATATGACTAAAAATATGAGCAAGAATGATATTATAGATAGCATTTACAATGCAAATTCAGTTTATCTTAAACCCAATTTTAACAGCTTGGGAAATTCTTCCTTAAACAACCTCAACACTAGCATCTATACCAAGGAACCTGTCAATAATAACAATAACAACAGTGAGAGCACCAATGGAAATAAATCCACTGACAAAAGGTTTAAGACTCTGCCTATTGCTAATACACTACTGAAGAATGAGGTTCTTGGTGGATATATATTTGTTTGTAAAAATGACTTTCACTTGTATTCACTTTTTCAAATCCAACTCAAAGTTGTATTTGAGATTCTTATGGCCAAATGCCATACTTCTACTGTTTACCTCTTTCTAACGATTGAATGTTGTCACAACTAACACCACTTTAACAAAATCCTTTAGTCTTTTTTAATGTTCAGCTCATTACAAATTGTAATGTAATTCTACAGTAATATAACTTGTTACATTTCTTAATCATTATTTATAGTTATTATTTGTGTATTATAAGTTCTATTCTGCTAATTAATACAATATTACTGTATACATTATAGTTTTTGTAATAATCTGTTATGCACTAAAGTCCATACTAGTTACCCACTCGTATGTTTCAATACTAACTCATAATATGTTCCAACACACACTCTTATTGCCATTTCTTGTGATGTAATGCCATTATATGTAAGTATGTTGTAGTAATGTTGCCTTATATAGTTGTCCAATGCCTATTTCCACCACGTTAATAGTACTACATGTGTCTTTGTTACATTATACTACAACTATATGCATTATTTTGCAACTATACCATTGTATTCTGTCGCCTATGTCTACTACTATCAGTGCCCTTTGTTGGTTATTGTTAAGGTGTCATTTTCCTCGAATTGTGTTGTTATCATGCTATCATTCATTCTATTCTTTCATAAGCACCAATCAACAATTTGAAATGCTTCTACAATATGTGCAATATTATCTATATTAAACTTATTGTATCGCGCACATTACAATGAAACAACACTGTACTACACACATTACTCATCATCCTTCGTACTGTATTGCCTCATATATTTCAACCCTGCTTGTATACCAAACATAAGTCTAATTGTTTACGCCCACCTACACTAACAGTTGTAGCCCATAAATTTGTTGTTGTCTTAAAGCATACTGTAGTACTGTACTACATATTACTCTCTCACAGTGGACCAACATTAATTTCACAACGTGGTGCTATTTAGTTAAATTGTATAAGCCTGGTAACAATACAATCTATAAGTTTCTTGTTTTTTGTATTTTTATATTAGAGTGTCTTGTATTGATTTTAAAACCTGCAATTTGTTTAGTACATCAATAAGTTTCACTTGTCCTTGCAAACACTGCCTCTCTACACTTTTCTAAATATTTCCTATTTTATTATAGTAATTATTGTATATCGTATTGTGTGCACCAGTTACATTATATGCTACCACATGTGTAATTACATAGGCACATCATGTTTGTGTTGTTTTGTGCTATAGAACATACAAAACAGGTAGGGTTCTATTGGCTAAAGGCAATATCATTATGTGTACACTAGTGTTGCATTTGTATCATTTATATTGTCTAGTAAGAACAAGACTACACGCAATTTTACCAAATTGGATTATTTATGAAGAATACAGTGGCGTTCAGAAAGGTTATTTGGTGTGTGTTCATCAAAAGGGGTTAAAAATGAACATCACTGTGGTGAAGTTTATGTGGTGCCCCTTCTTCAAAAAGTTTAAAAATGAACGTCACTATGGTTCAATGTTAACATCCTTAATTGGCAAATTTATGAAATGGGGATTAACTAATTGTCATCACTGGAAATATACTTGTTCTGCAAGCTTAATTCTTCTGTGTCTATAGTTCAAAAAAAGGATTCTCCGATGTCTATTGAATTTAAGATTTTATTTATTTAATTTTGTTAGATTTTTCTTGTTTTAAAGAGTCACTAATCTTGCCTTCCATTCACCTTGGTTGTTCTTTCTAATATGATTATGAAGTTCGAGAAGCGGAGTTTGAGTTAGACGAATCATTTGGCGTTAGAGCTCCTGTTTGTTGCTACAGCATACAAGGTACTAATAACACTTCCTCTTTCTCGTATTTCTTATTCAAGTTGTTACTTGATATTTGATATGTAGGAAGTTCTGAATTAAATACAGTGATAGTATATTATTAGAATTGTTTTCTTAATTGTTTCTGGTTTACAAATTTGGAAAGAGAGATTGGAATTGATATTGCTAGTTGCTTTCTCTTTTAACATGCATTATTCTCTTATACTCTTATGTATTAGAGGTTGTATATGAATGATTTCAGGAGAGGTAAAGGTAGACAAAAGAAGTATTATCTTGCAAACACTTTATGGTCTTTATTTTTTTATATATATAATTTAAAGTCTTTCTCTAACATTTTCTTTCTTTATTTTTTCATTAAGAAAATTTTATATAATTTTATGTTTATTAATATGGAGCTCTCTGTAGGTAAGTATATAATGGAAAAAAGTTGGATGCATATTGGAAATAGGATGTTACCACAACACTTAAATGGTGTGGAACAATTTCTAAACTTTGCATTTTCTAATCTTGAGGTTGGTGTAAGAATTCAATGTCTGTGCACGAAATGTAATAATGTTCTTTGGAACGAGACGAAGTGAGAACAGACTTACATAGATGGGGGACAATCCAAACTTATAAAAGGTGGATTAATCATGATGAGCCAGATTTATCTTCAGATGATAAAACAAATATCAGTGAAGATTCAAATTTAGAACCTGATAATGCTCCCATTTTTGAAATGTTGCATGATATGTATCATGGTGTTCCTAATAGTAATCATGAATTTAATTAGACAACTGATTCAGATCCTGAAGAGCATAATACAGAAGCTGAGAGTTTCTTTAGGTTATTAGAGGATGCACAAAAATAGTTGATCTAAATTGTGAAAATTTCTCCAAACTCTCTTTTATAGTGCAGCTTTTTCAAATGAAGTGTATGCATGGATGGAGTAATACCTCATTTGATTCTTTGTTAAAATTACTGAGTGATTCTTTACCCAAAGAGAATGTGCTTCCGAATTTCATTTATGAAGCTCAAAAGATAATAAAAGATTTGGGTTTAGATTATGTGAAGATAGATGCATGTGTTAATAATTGCATCTTATATAGAAAGGAATATGTTGATCTTACACAATGTCCTAAATCTGGTGAAAAAAATGGACAATAAGAAAAAGAGATGTTAATGATGAGGTTGCTTCAGATAATTTGAATAAGAAAAAAAGGGGTATTCCTAGAAAGATTCTTAGATACTTTCCTATAATACCTAGATTACAACGACTATTTATGATGAAATGAATCACAAAACAAATAAGGTGGCATAAAAATAAATGAATTGATGAAGTGTTAAGACATCCACATGACTCATTGGCATGGCAAAATTTTGATAAAAAACATCCAAATTTTGCTTCAGATCCTCGTAGTGTAAGACTTGGACTTGCTTCCGATGGATTTAATCCTTTTGGTTCAATGAGTAGTTCATATAGCATGTTGCCTATCATCTTTATTCCATATAATCTTCCCTCATGGCTATGCCTGAAACAATCTAGTCTATTATTGTCCTTACTTATTCCTGCACCAAAAAGTCTCGGTATGGATATTGACGTGTATCTCCAACCCTTGATTGATGATTTGAATATCTTATGGGTGAATGGGATTGAGACTTATGATGCTTTTGTGAAACAAAATTTTCAATTACGTGCTTCTTTATTATGGACAATCTATGATTTTCCTGCTTATGGTATTCTGTCTGGTTGGAGCACCAAAGGTAAACTAGCTGGTCCAGTTTTTTATGTATATACTTGTTCAGTTTACTTGAAACATGGTCGAAAGCAATGCTACATGGGTCATCAAAGGTTCTAGGAGATAAATCATCCTTATCGATGGAATAAAATTTATTTTGACAATATAAAGCAAGAAAGACTTACACCACATGCTTTGAGTGGTGAAGATGTGCTTGTGCAACTTAATATTTTTTTACAAAGGTCAGTCTATGGCAGCATAAGAAAAAGAAAATGAGATACTGAAAGATGTGATAATTGGAAAAAGAAAAGTGTATTCTTTGAACTCCCATATTTTCCTTCAAATCTGTTGAGAAATAATTTGGATGTAATGCATGTTGAAAAGAATATTAGTGAAAGTATATTTGGAATGTTGTTGGACATTGAAGGAAAAAATAAGGACACATTGAAATTTTGACTGGACTTACAAGAGATGAAAATTAAAAATTCCCTTCATCCCATAAAAAGTGGGGATAAATACATACTTCCTTCTGCAAGTTATACAATGTCTGAAGCTGAAAGAATTCAATTTTGTCAACTCATCAAAGAAGTTAAGTTTCCTGATGCGTATGCTTCAAACATTATTCGTTGCATCAAGGAAGCTAAAATTCATGGACTTAAAATTCATGATCATTATGTTCTTTTTCAGTGGCTTTTACCACTTATCATCAAAGAAATCTTGCCAAAAGATGCACATGAACCATTAATCAAATTATCACTATTTTTTAGTGCTTTATGTGCTAAAGATTTGCGTGTGGAGAGTTTGGATCAGCTAGATAAAAGCATAAGAATTACATTATGTAAATTAGAGCACGTGTTCTTACCATCGTTCTTTGATGTGATGGTTCATTTGGCAATTCATTTGGCAAACGAGGCTAAGTTGGGTGGTCCTGTGCAATTTCGATGGATGTACTTCATTGAAAGGTTGGCTTATTACTTTTTAAACTATTTTTTTAATTGAAATATGTTAAAATATTAATATATATACTTCATAGATTTTTGCGAACCTTGAAAGGTTATGTACACAACAAATCTCGTGCAGAAGGATCAATTGCTGAAGGTTATCTTGTAGTGGAGTGCGTGATATTCTTCTCTAGATATTTGACTGATATGGAAACGATGCAAAGTCATTAAGATAGAAATTCTGATTCTTTTAGCATAAATCAAAATAGCTTGTCCATATTTAATTATTACAGTAAACCACTATTAGGGGGTTCTTGGACAAAGTTGAGTACTCTTGAAATCAATCAAGCCCACTTTTACATTCTCCAAAATTGTGAGGAAGTCAAACCTTGGATTAGTCATAATGGATATATCTTGAATGGTTCTCGATTTCAAACAGTGGCATCTGTGCTAGGTTTGAAAACTCAAAATAGTGGTGTGATAGTGAAGAGTGATGGACATATAGGAAATATTGATTATTTTGGAAAGATAAAAAGAATTTTAGAGATTCAATATATGAATAATAAATCAGTAATATTATTTCAATGTGATTGGTTTGAAGTTCCTTCTCAAGGTCGTAGCCAAAGTAGAGGTTACAAAAAAGATAAATATGGATTCGTATCTATAGATATAACGCGACTTCATTACACAAGTGATCCATTCATTCTAGGTTCACAGGCTAAGTCAGTATACTATGTTAAACATGGCCAAAGTGAGAAATGGCATGCAGTGATAAGAGTAAGACCATGAAATTTGTTTGATGTTCCCGCACAAGAAGATGAAATAAAATTGTTTCAACTGATTGACTTAGTTGAAAAAAGAGGAGCAAATCCACAAGTGGAGTTGGATAATGATAACATTAAAATACAAAGAGAAGATATTGATGGAGTGAGTGTTGAAGCACCTTCTCTCAATAGTGAGAAAGAAGTAGACTTTGTACGTAGTACGTGTAGTAGGTGTAAATGAGTCTGATCACGAAGACCTGGATAACTTTAGTGACTCTGCTGCAGATGAAGAAACTGAAGAAACTACTGAACATGATGAAGTCAAGGATGATGATTTGATGTGATTTTCAAGTCAATATCGAGATAACTTTTTCTTTATTGAATCTTTTTTTAATTTGAGAACTTGATATTATATAATATATAATATACAACCCTTGGTTTTGCTTTGTCTTTTTTAAAATGAGTGTCCAGGTACTAGGTATCCTACACAATCAAAATAAGGTTTTGCAAAATAAAAGCCTTTTTGAATTTTGTCTTCTTTCCAGGTTCCATGCTCCCTTTTGCAAGATGCTAAATCAATATTAATGGCACATCATAGAGCGGATGGCCTTTACTGTTTCTTTCCATTATTCTTTGAGCAATAGAAACTTAGTAAGAGAGAGAAAACTAAATAAAGCATGTGGCACTAGCTTAGTATATTGAAACATTTTAACTCCCTATCTTTTCCAAATTACACCAAATGGCAAGATTCCATGAACTCTTGAACTCAAGTGTGGCTACGTACAGAAACAACATTGAAGCACCTCTGGTCTCCCGCTCTTTAATCTTTGTATGTTCCTCTCCCTTTATAATGTCCAGTTCAATACCTTTATGTGTTGCTACTTCTGGTTTCCTTGTTCCAAGTGACTTAAGCTTCACATAAGCGGCACTAGTTGAGAGGAAAAAAGGGCATTCTGGTGCACTAAGTTCGTGCTATGTGTGGAGTCCTGTAAAGGGTGGGACCAGTTAAGATTACATGCTAAGTTTTCAATTATATACATTTGGATAATGTGATGATAATCCCTTGCATATTAACTTATATTTTGTCATCTTCTATCAACATCCTTATGTAGTTTGTACTTGCTCCTATCTATATGACCGTGAAGCAATTATCTGGTGGCAGAAGGAAATCATTGAAAGTAACTCTAAAATTTCCTAGGAAACTACATAAAGCACCTATCTTCTTTTGTTCTTTTTTTCTGTTCCTTTTCTTTACTTTTTGATATTTTAATGTATAGGTCATCAGATATGAGTTAAAATATGAATGAATCATTTTTCGTTTCACTTCATCCAAAAATATCATTTTTCATTTCAGTAAACTGTGACACTAGTAGATTTCCCAAGTCATCTGAGCTTCTTTTGTTGTAACATGACATTGTCTTTAGCATGGAGTATACAAATCCCACCGGACAGGAGATGGTATGAAAGTGTATCACCTTGACTTTTTTTCACGTTTTCTCAAAGAGTTTATCTGCTGCAATTCTTGGTTTACTAAGCTAGTGCTACATGCTTTATTTAGTCTTCTCTCCAATATCTTCATCTATGAGCTAGTAATCCCAAGAGTGTCCATAGGGATGACTGTAAGTAGCTTTGGTTGTCACCATTACTCTTTTCCAATGTACAACAACATTATTATTATTAACATTCCCAAATGATCTTTCCAATTTGAAACGTGACAGAGCCACTACTAGCGGTCTTGGTGCAGCAAGCATTATGCTTTATCTCAACTTAGGGAATGCCCCTATTACTACTTCCTACAGAAATGTATGGACACAATACGTTGATGCCCACTACGGTTTTCAAAGGGATGAATGTTTTTTCTTTGGATAATTGCAACTTGATAATTTTATTGAATCTCTTTGTCCATAGAAGTTTTATTTTCCATCTCCTTCTTGATTTCTACTTTTGATTAGTCTTTATTTGTTAAAATTTTTAATATATTGCAGTCAATCATGATGACAAATGTGGATATTTCTAATAATGGTGAAACTACCAATGTATCTGTAATCCCGCCTCCAGATAAATTGATTTATTTATTAAATCATGTCTCTCCAAATCTGTAGTTGTGTTTTATTTATTTATATCTAAATAATTTTATGTACTATTAAATAAAAAAGAGAAAGGGAAGAGGAAAGACAACAGGGCTTTCAACCCAAAAGAAACGCAAGGAAAATGACATTGGAAAGTTGAAGGTGATTATCCTACTAGATCGAACAGTAGTAGTAGGTGCAGGAGCTAAATATTTTATTACCGAGCTCTTAGTGAAGTTCATCATAATTTTAAACATGATGTCTAGAATTGGAAGGGAGTTCCTGATCTGGCGAAAGATAGGATTGTTGCTTATATGCTGGCAATTTACTAGTCCTATTTGTCTAATTAACTAAAATTAGATTTTGGCTTGTGCTGCATATCTAAGATGAAGGTTCAAGAAAGCCATGATGCAAAGACTTTCACCAATTGAAAAATCTCCAAAATTATGAGAAAATTGGTAATGTGAATTTGTTTTTATTGGTTTTGTTGATTAGCTTCAAAGCCCGAAAATTGTTACTTCTAAACTAGATTAAGAGTTGATTCCTTTTGTTGGATATTTACTAAACATATATTCTACATAAATAATAGTGTACTTGTGAAGGTAGGGGTATGGGTAGGGTGGGAGGGTTGGTTTTCTATCTAGACAAAGCAACATTACAAAAGGTATGGTTCAGGAAATACCTTTAAGGTTTAAAATAATCTCCATAGTTGTTGAGTATATTTGCAATGTAAAAACTGATGGTAACCTGTCTTTGATGTTTCCCCACATAAGAAGCACCTAGAGCATAAGATCATCCCTCTTTTTATTAGATTGTCCTAAGTTTGTAGTCTTAATGTTTGATTCTATTTTGAGTGTAGGACACTTTTCATCTTCTGGATACAGAACACAATCGAGATACTATTCTTATAATAGCCAAAAATTTATATTGATATCACCATAGCAGACTTCATGATTATTTCAAGAATTTGCTACAAAAGAAGAAAGTTTGCAAAATATACCTTCAGATGTTAATGAAGTTGAATGGAAATTCTTGGTAGATTATTTCAGCTCTGATGGTTTTAAGGTAAAATTATAAATGATTTAACTTTTTATTTGATTTCTTATACTTAGATGAAAATTAATATTTTTATGCAAATGCAACGTAGAGAATAAGTAAAAGAAATAAAAGTAACAAGGCAAAACAAGAAGTGAATCATATTTGCGCTAGAAAATCCTTCCAAGCAGTGTCTTATGAAGCGGTGATATCTTTATTTATTTTTATCGATTATGATTATATTTTCTTCAATAACATAATTATATTATTTTGATATAGGGACACAAACACTGGAAAAGATCCAAATTATCAAAAACTTTGGGAAATGACTAGATGAAGCCAAATGGACAGTGAGTTACTAATGCTTCAGCTTAAGTGAATGTACACAAACCCTTCTTATTGATATTTATAGAACTAATTTTTTTAATAAATATTGAAAATCAAAGTTGGTTTAACTTTTTTTTGTAGGATAAAGTGAAAGATGTTATTGCTGAAAAAGATCAAGAAATCGAAGAGGACACCGATATGGATCCTACTATCAATGCTGCATTTATGGAAGTTGTGGGAGAAAAATCAAAGTACATTCTTGATCAAGGATCTTGAATTAAGTCAGCAAGTAGGATATCGAGAAATGAAATTCAAGAGCAACTTAAAGCACGCCAAAAGGAAGCGAAAGATGAACGTCATAAATGAGAGAGTGTAGAAAGCAAGCTAATGGAAGTTAAAAATCAGCTTGAAGAGGAATGAAGAAAATGAGAAGTAATGGAAGTTCGTTTAGTGCATGACCAAAAAATGTTAAAAGATAGCGTAATGGCACTAGTTTCTCATATGCAAAGTTCTAAGGTATTTGTTTGGTATACGGTGCTACACTAGTAAATGTTGCATTATTACTTTTATTTTTTCCACTCTTATTCCATCTCTGCCTCTTTTTTGTTCTATTATCCTTTTGTACAACAAACTAAGTTAATTATATGTACTATATTTAACAGAATGGACTTTCGCTTTCGGCTACAATTTTCAATATGATTACAAATTCAACTACTTCATATGAGACAAGTCCTGCAAGTCTTAGGGATGACAACCGGGTAAGTAAACTTATAGATCCTCAAGTTATCTTGAAGTGTAGCGTGTGGGTATTTTTTTAACTGTGCAACATGGTTGAAATGCTCCTGGAGTTTCTTGGTTTCTCTTTAGTTGTGCTTTTAGTGAAAAGTTTGTGTCATTGTGTTGGTCAAGGCTAAAGAAGTCTTATTTTGTACCAAGTATGGCGTTTTCGTAAAGTATAGCATGTGGGTATTTTGTTAACTGTGCAGTGTGATTGAAATGCTATCAGGGGTTTGGTTTTCCCCCATCTTTTTTGTTCTTATGGTGGTAAGTTTTGGGCTTTGTGGTAGTGAAGGTTGTTTAACTTGACATATTTCTTTGACACTAGTAAGCTATATTTAAGCTCTTGCCATTCCATGTATTGTTGGAAAGTTTAGCTCCGTCCAAATGTGAAGGATCTCTCATGTTTTTGGGTGTTACCTTGGCTACTTTCCTTGGTGTAACACCTGGTAACTACTCGAATCTGCATATTGGAATTCTTATCCAATTTATTGTGGCGTTACTGCCACTGGGATTGCTCAGTTATGTGCCTTTGGCTCAACCTACAGCTGAAAAGGGAAGGAAGTGAGGTCAAAGTAAAAGGACGAGAAAATATAAGAGGTTGTTCACAGAGGCGTTCCTTCAGTTCTTGTGATTCAGTTATTTTAGAAGCCCGCTTTGTTTACTTCTTGTAATAAGGATCTGATTGCTTGTTATCAACCTGCTGATCTTGTGCTTATTTTTCTTTATTATTCTCAGTAATACCCTGCATCTGATCTTTATTAAGCACAATGAAATATATTTTTGGTATGTATTTATTTATGACGTATGGTTATGTGTTGGCAAACAGTTGATGAAAGATTTACAAGAAAAGAAAAAACAAAAATCAAAGATGCAAAAAGAACTGGATCACTTAAAAGACAACTTGACTTTTGAGAAGCAAAATTAAGAAGTGGCTGATTGTGATTGTGATATATTCAGATCTTTATGCAATGAAAAAGATGCAGAGCTTCTGGTATTTGTTGAATGTTATTAAATTTTATTTATTAAAGTGAAAATCATTTCATTTTATTGATTCATTCTTGACAGGCTGCTTTAGCAGAGAAGCAAAACTTAGAATTGTGATTTTCAAAGTTGCTAGGTCCTCAAGGTTTGAAAAAAAAATTCAAGAGTTGGTTGAAGCAAATAATCAGGTAGAGCTATGAATTTGACCTCTGTCCAAATTTGTCTGTAATCCGTAAAATACAAACTCATGAATCTTTTACTAGCAGGTCTTAGAAAAGTTTCAAGAAGAGTTGAAAGCTCGATCTATATTGCGTATTGTAGAAGAGACAAAGAAGAGACTTTTGAGTGAAAAAACATCGCTTGAGGAAAAAATTTAAGAGCTAGAGAAGAAGATGAAGATTTAAATCAAGTAACAACACAAGTGCTATCGGAGAAGTTTTTTTTTTTTAATTACTTAGTATCGGATCATAATGATCAATTTATATTTTTTTTTTACAAGTTAAGACATGTAGTACTTAATTTTTTGAAAGTAGAAAATATCTAGTTCATCAATCTTATATATTTTTTGACCTTTGCAAATTATATAATTTTTAGTATTTTTATAAAATTAGATTTATAATGTGTTTTGTGTATGTAGAAACTACTCACAAATTGTTGCTAAAAGTTTATAGAAAATATTTAATTTATTAATAAAAATTATTGTTCCTAAAAAGCTTTCTACCCGCCAACTAACTAATTTTTTGTCAAGTTTTTGCAACAATTAATAATGTTGGTAAAAAAAATTAATTTATCGCAACATTAAATTTTGTTGCAAAATTTTTTATTAGCCTCAATCATACGAATGTAAGACAACAACTTTTTTGGTTGCATTAAGTTATTTTTGGCAATAATATATTTGTTGTTGCAAAAACTTTTTCCATCGATGTTTATTGCAACGACATGCAACAACTTTTTTATTGTTGCCAAAAGTACTTTTGGCAACAACATACGATATATGGCAATAAAAAATTTGTTGGGAAATGCCTTCTTTCTTGTAGTGATTCAGACATTTCAGTTAGTTATCCATTTATCAGTATTTTATCAGCTCAGTCAGTTATTAAAACCTTAGGGTATATCAGTTCTTCCGCAATTATGATATTATTATTCAGTGACATTTCAGTTAGTTATCCAGTTTATTAGTATTTTATCAGATTTAGTCAGTTATTAAAACCTTAGGGCATAAAAGTTGTTCTTCCGTAATTATGATATTATTATTTAGTGGTCATAACAGGTACCAGCTCATGGATTAGCTTGTGGTCCCTCAGGACTGTAAGCATCATGTAACGCCCAGGGTGTACTTTCAGGGCGTTACAAACTTGGTATTAGAGCCAGGTTTTAAAGTATCCTAGGAAGTCTAAAAGCCACGTCATGTAGAGTCTTGTGAATGGATGTGTAGCGCTCCATACTTATGGACAAGAGGCTACAAGGCATTTAGGAGAAAGTTTCCCTTCTTTCAGTATTCATGTCGTGCAAGTGAGCATGAGCTCAAATTAAACTTCTTGTCTAATCTATTTCTTCATTCCGTTTAAAGAACATGCCTCCCAAGAAGAATGGAAGAAGAAAAGAAAACCAGCCAGCCTCTCAGCCCGTCCAGGCAGATCCTTTGGATGAGTATGTCTCTCATGCAGAATTCAGAACTGTATTCACTACTCTAGCGAACTCTGTAGTGGCACAAAATGAACGGCCAGCTGTTGTTCTGGCCAACCTAGTGGCTAATACTGCTGCAACCAGAATTTGAGATTTTACCCGGATGAATTCTCCTTCTTTCATGGGATCCAATTCTAAAGAGGATCTAAAGGAATTCTTTGATATGGTTCAGAAGGTTACGGATACTGTGGGGGTGATATTTAGTCAGAGTGCTAAGTTGGTTGTATGCCAATTAAAGGATGTAGCCTCTACTTGGTTTAAGCAGTGGAAGGTTGATAGTGGTGTAGATGCAGAGCCTATATAATGGGAAGAGTTTACCACATATTTCTTAGATAGATTCTTCCCATTAGAGTTGAGAAAGGCCAAGGTGTTAGAGTTTATTAACTTGAGGCAGGGCAACATGAATGTGAGGGAGTAATCCCTTAAGTTTACTCAGTTATCTAGATATGCTCCTCATATGGTAGCTGATAACAGGTCTAAGATGAGTAAGTTTGTTTTTGGCGTATCTGATAGTGTGGTCAAGAAATGCAGGACCACAATACTAATTAGTGAGATAGACCTATCTTGGCTGATGGTCCATGCTCAATAGATAGAGGAGGAGAAGATTAAAGAGAGTGAGAGGAAACAAGAGAGATAGAATGGGTAGTTTTAACATCAGTTAGCCAAAGTCAGAGGGTGGTAATCGTCCTCAGTTCTATCAAAAGTCTTCAGCCCAAGCACCTTTTTCTGCCAGTTTTCCTATACCCAAATTTAGAAATGACAATACGGATTGAGAGCACCAGGCTCTAAGTCCCAGGTCAGTGTTAGCAGTGCTCGTACAAATCCTCTATGTCAGAAATGTGGCAGACACCATCAGGGTGAATGTAGAGTAGGTAGTGATGTGTATTTTGGGTGTGGCAAACCAACCCATCAGATTTGAGAGTATCAGGTAGTTTCTAAGAAAGGTAGGGATAAGCGCCAACAGGGCCAATCCCATCAGTCATCGTTCTATCCAGCTGCCCAACTCAGTAGGGTGACACTTCCAGTGCTACTAGTGGTCAGCGTCCGAATAGATTATATGTTCTTCAGTCCCACCAAGATTAGGAAAATTCTTTTGACATAGTTACTGGTATGTTGCAGGTCTTTCACTTACATATTTATGCCTTACTAGACCCTGGAGCTTCTCTTTCTTTTGTAACTCCATATATAACTATTAATTTTGGAGTCAGTCCCAAAACTCTAGCAAAGCACTTTTCAGTGTCTGCCCCAGTAGTTGCTTCCATTGAAGCCAGATAAGTATAGAGGAACTCTTTGATTCACAATATCTCAGAAAGTTACTTCAGTTGATCTCGTGGAGTTAGAGATGATGGATTTTGACGTTATTCTCGACATGGATTGGATCCACTCATGCTATGCCTCAGTTGATTGTAGAAATAGAATAGTTCATTTTCAGTTTCCAAATGACCAGTCCTTGAATGAAGGGGTATAACCACAACTCTTAGGGGTTGGTTGATTTGTACCTTAGAGTGAGAAAGATGACATCGAAGCGGTGCATTTACCATCTTGTGTGAGGCAGAGACTCTAACTCAAAAACTTCAACTCTTAAATCAGTTCCATTAGTAAATGAATTCTCAGATATATTTCCTGAAGATCTTCCTAGAGTTTCTCTTGAAAAGGAAATCGACTTCGGAATCTACCTTCTTCCAGATACTCATCCTATATCTATTCTGCCATACAGAATGGCTCCAGCTAAACTCAAGAAGTTAAAAGAATAGTTAAAGGATCTTCTAGATAAGGGATACATTAGACCTAGCGTCTCTCCATGGGGCGCACCTATTCTATTCAAGAGTAAGAAAGATGGTTCTCTCAGAATGTGCATACCCTACCATCAGTTTAATGAAGTCACATTCAAGATAAGTATCCACTTCCTAAAATCAATGAATTGTTTGATCAACTTCAGGGTGGCAACTATTTTTCAAAGATAAACCTCAGATCAAGCTATCATCAGCTTCGAGTCAGGGAATGTGACATTTCAAAAATAGTTTTCTGAACTCGGTATGGTTACTTTGAATTTCTAGTTATGTCCATTGGTCTTATGAATTCCCCAGCAGCCTCAATGGGCATGATGAACTGAGTGTTTAAGTAATATTTGGAAATGTTCGTCATAGTCTTTATTGATGACCATTCTTGTTTGCTTTCGTAGCAAAACTGATTATGCAGACCATCTCAGGATAGTGTTACAAACTTTTAGAGCTGACCGGTTATTCGCTAAATTAAGTAAGTGTGAATTCTGGATAAGATCAGTAGCTTTTCGTGGACATATTATTTTTGGTGATGGCATTAGAGTTTATCTTCAAATGACTGTGGTGGTGAGAAACTGGCCTCGACCCATCTCTCCATCAGACATCAGGAGTTTCTTGGGTTTAGTTGGCTATTACCATTGTTTTATTGAGTGATTTTCTTCTATTGCATCCCCTATATCCAGATTGACTCAGAAGAAAGTTAAGTTTCAGTGGTCAGATTCATGTGAGAAAAGTTTTCAAGAATTGAAGACTCGACTTACCTCAACCCCAGTTCTTACCTTGCCAAATGATTCAGATGGGTTTGCTGTGTACTATGATGCATCCAGATTAGGTTTGGGTTGTGTCCTCATGCAGAGAGGTAAGGTTATAGCCAATGCCTCCAGAAAATTTAAACCCCATGAGAAGAATTATTTAACTCATGATCTTGAGTTAGCAGTAGTAGTATTCCCTTAAAAGATTTGGAGGCATTACTTGTATGGGGTGCACATTGATGTGTTCACTGACCATAAGAGTCTACAGTATACGTTCTCTCAGAAAGATTTAAATCTACATCAGAGAAGGTGGTTAGAATTATTGAAGGATTATGACATGAGTGTTCTGTATCATCCAGGAAAGGCCAATATAGTGGTTGATTCTCTCAGTAGAATGTCTATGTGTAGTGTTGCTCATGTTAAGGATGGTAAGAAGAAGTTAGCTCAGAAATTTTATCAGTTTGCCTGACTAGGTGTCTGCTTACTCGATTCAGCAAAAAGTAGTATATGGGTACAGAGTAGCTCAGAATCATCTCTAGTTCTGAGGTAAAGGAAAGGCAGGATAGAGATTCTAGTCTAGTTAAGTTGAAAGAATTAGTTAGATACCAGAAAGTGAAGGTTTTCTCCCAAAGGAGAGATGGTGTGTTGCGCTATTAGGGTAGATTGTGTGTGCCTAGTGTAGATGACTTGAGGCAATGAATTCTTACAGAAGCACATGGTGCATGTTACACTATTCATCTAAGGGCCACTAAGATGTATCGTGATTTACGGTAGATCTATTAGTGGAGTGGGATGAAGAGGGATATTACAGAGTTTATGGCTAAGTGCTCTACGTGCCTGCAAGTTAATATTGAGCACCAGAAGCCTAGTGGGTCCATACAGGAGTTCAATATTCCCATGTGGAAATGGGAAGATGTGAACATGGACTTTGTGATAGATTTTCCTCGTACTCGTCATCAACATGATTCTATTTGGGTTATCATAGACCGGATGACTAAATCAACTCATTTCTTGCCATTCCATACCTCTTATTCAGCCGAAGACTATGCCAAACTCTATCTCAGAGAGTTGGTCAGGTTGTACGATTTTCCCTTATCTATCATCTCAGATAGAGGTACCCAATTTACCTCTCACTTCTAGAAAGCACTTCAAAAGGGTCTTTCTACCCAAGTCCTTCTCAGTATAGCTTTCCACCCTCAGACAGATGGTCAAAAAGAATGGATAATTCAGCCTCTAGAAGATATACTGAGAGCATGCGTAGTTAATTTTAAAGGTAGTTGGGATGACCACTTGCCTTTGGTTGAATTCGCATATAATAACAGCTATCATTCCAGTATCCATATGGATCCATTTGAGGCTCTCTATGGTAGGAGATGTAGATCTCATATTGGTTGGTTTGAAGTAGGTGAGGCCGCAGTAGTAGGGCCTGACTTGGTATTTGATGCATTAGATAAGGTTCAGTTGATCATTGAAAGGCTTAGGACAGCCCAGAGCAGACCAAAACCGTATGTAGATGTGAGAAAAAAGGATCTCGAGTTTGAGGTTGGTGATTTTGTGTACTTTAAAATCTCTCCCATGAAGGAAGTGAAGAGATTTGGCAAGAAAGGGAAACTCAATACCCGATATGTCGGCCCCTTCAGAATTCTCAGTCATTTAGTAAAGGTAGCTTAAGAGCTTGAGTTACCTTTAGATTTAGCCTCAGTACACCCAGTGTTCTGTGTCTTATTGTTGAAAAAGTGTATTGGTGATCCAGCTGTAGTTGTTCCCTTAGAAAGTGTAGATATTCAGAACAGTCTTACCTTTGAGGAAGTTCTAGTCAAAATTCTTGATCATCAAGTTCATAGACTAAGGAACAAATAAGTTCCGTTGGTCAAAGTTCTTTGGCAGAATCAGTCTATCGAGGGAGCCATATCGGAAGCAGAAGTAGATAAGTTGACCAAGTATACTCATGTTTTCTCCGAAAATCTAGATTCAGTATAAGGTACTAATCTTCTTAAGATTTCTCTCTATCATGATCAGTTTCATTTGCACATTATGTTCATGTCAGTCGTGCATTCATGAGTTAGTTCAGTCATGCATTCCATACATCAGATATGCATGTTTAGTGTGTAAGCTCAGTCCATCAATTTTCCCTCAGCTTAACCAGTCCCGTTCGAGGATGAATGATCCCAAGGGGGAGATATTATAATACCCCGCATTTCCTTAGTGTAATCTAAGTCCCAATGCATGAGTATTCATATCTAAAATTTTCAAAATACTCATTATTTTCTAGTTTAGAGCCTACAATTGCATAGAAATTTGAATTAGCTTTCAAACGATATTAAATTTACCCAAATCCGATAACCGGGTAAGAAGTTATGACAATTTTAAGTTTCAGTCATTAAACACCATCATTTTAACCCTTACCGCATTGCGAAGCCAGTATAAATGAAGATTGTCAATTTCCAGTAAAGCTCCACGAAACCACCACGTCGTATTGTCAGTGAAAATCCTAATTTTCCTTTTCCAGTGTCTTATCATGATAATGGTGCGTCACGCCAAGAGTGAATTTCAGAATAAAAAGGGCACTACTATTTCTCCATGTCACGCCAAACCCTCAGTTCTAAGTTGTTTGATTCCAGTGACATGGCGCGTTAGCACCGCATCACTCCTAGGCTAAAATTTGGGTTTTTTTTCTGGTTTTGCGATTTGAAATTTCAGGGGCCGTTTGGTCTTTTCCCATGACCTCAAATCCGCCTAAACATGGGATTTAACCCAAAAAGAGCATTATTTACTCACTTTTTCATTATTCTCTCAAATTAAAATCAACTCTCTTCAAGAACAAAAAAACCCTAACTCTCAAGAATCAAAGCCAAATCTCAAGAACTCATCATCAATCCTTCCAAATTCATTATCCCAGGTATGTTAGATGTTCATCCATGGATCCCTTTCATCAATGGAGTCCAAGTATCCTATTTAAATTATAATATTTTGATCTCTGCAAGTTAATTGATTTTAAATTGTGATTTCACCCATGAATCTCCATGTACTATTGATTTTTTACCATGATTCAATTAAATTATTATTGTTATTCAATCCTACATGTTTTAATATTATTATTTATTGAATTAAATCATGATTTAATACTATTATGTTGAATTCATGCTATTTCTATAAGTTCCATGACAAATCTATGATTGTTTTAAACCATGAACTACAAGTGTTTGATAAAATTCCTACAAGTGTAATTGATTTAATAAAAGCCTTCATGCTTTATCCCCCAAGCTTTAGTGTCATTTGACCATTGTTGTCTTGAGTCCTGGGGGTATTGAATACCCGAAAACCATAGTTGTTTATTTAGTCTAATCTTATCACATTACATAATAATCTTTAGAATATACTATGAGCATTATCAGAATAGTCAGTTATCAGCCAGTTAAACTCAGAATAGTATAGTATTTCAGTGTCTTTTAGTTGGGAGTAAGATTTAATACCGAGCGAGGGTAGGGATGGAAGCTTCCCCATCAGATAGGCAAAGTCGTAAGTAGCAGTCCCTATATTCTAGAACTACGTAACCAGCGTAGGATATGAGAAGTCACCAGTTAGATTAGGATTAACTATCTCGCAGGGGTCACCCGTCAGTTCAGGCTTGACACCCTTAGTTCTTTGGACATTATATCAGTTTAGTGGATCCACACAGCCAGCGTTAGTACCCGTGGCATGGTATTAACACCCTTCCAACTGGGGTTACAGGTTGGACCCTAATTAGCTTAAATTGGGGAATGTCGGTTAGATGATACCTCCTACAGTCTCAGATGCAGACTCAGTTAGAGTCCCAGTTCAGTTATTCAGTCTTATTGTTGTTTGACCAATGCATACATATTTTAGTTATTTTAGTATTTTAGTTTACAGATTTTACTCAGTTCATGGTACATGCTTGGTCATGCATTCTCAATAGCTACAGATTTTCATGTATCTTTAGTATTTACATATTTTCATGCATACTCAGTATTTAGAGATTTCCACATGTTCCCAATACCTAATATTGCATGCTCTCTATTCAGTACTCTATGCTTTACATGCATATTCGGTTAAATATTAGTTTTGTTCATGAAATCATGCATATCAGCCTACCTCATTTAGCATACCAGTACATTCAAAGTACTAATCGTATACCTTTTCTTTTGTGCTATGATGTATTATATCATAGGTTCTGACGCTCAGTTCCCGGCTCTCGATTAGACTTATTAGATCCTCAGCGGTAGCAGTGATGAGTCCTCATACATCGAGGACAGGCTTACTTTATTTGATGTCTCGATTTAGTAGTTAGTTGGGGCATGTCCCATTAACTCACAGTCATTCAGTTTTAGAGGCTTATCATACATTAGAGTCAGTTATTCAGTATTCAAATATTTCAGTTGGTTATCCTGTTTATCAGTATTTTATCAGATTCAGTAAGTTATTTCTATCAGATTCAGTCAGTTACAGACCTGAACCAACGGTCCACCTAGCCTAAAATTGATATTTTAGAGATTTTAGAATAATCAAAATTTACGATCAAGGTTATTTAGCTAAAGTTTTTTGCCTAGTGGCCATTTGGAACCAATGAAATCTTCAAAATAGGGGATTAGCTCTAAAATCCAAACAAACTGCACGGTAACCTTATTGTTTATTCCAACAAGTCATTAATGACTTGGTGAAGCTATAGAAAAGCTCTAATGGCAAAAAAAAACAAGAAAAGTGGAAAATGACATAAAGGGTCATAATAATATCTACTACTAAAGGAACTTTCATTCGCAAAAGTTAAGGATTAGGATATACCTGTAGTCTGAAACAAGTGAGCATACTGGGTCTGCATGTTGCTTTCGATCTCCAACGTAGCCTCCTCTACTGGGAGGCTCCACTGAACCTTAACTATAGGAATATCTTTTGTGTACAACCGTCTGACATTACTAGATAAAATGAGCTCAGGCTCCTCCCTAAATGTTAACCGCTCATCTAACTGGACTGAGTCCCATCTTAAGCATATAAGATGGATTAGGAATGTATCACCGTAGCATAGAAACATGGAAAACTAGATGGACTATAGCAAAATTTGGAGGTAAAGCTAACTCATACACTACCTCACCAACTGTGCAAAGAATCTCAAAAGGTCTAATATATCTAGGACTAGCCTTGGCCTTCCTCCCAAACCTTATCGCACCCTTTTATGAGCGATACACCGAGGAATACTCGATCACTAACTCCAAATCTCAAGGCAAGAAGCCTACGGTCAGAATAGTCTTACTGCCTACTCTAAGCCACTCTTAACATATCCTAAATCACCATGATATACCCAACAACTCCTAAAGAAAATCAGTACCACATGGTCAAATCTTAGAAGTCCCAAACCACCCAATTGGAGAACAAAATCTTCTACCATACAAAGCCTCAAATGGTGCCATCTCAATACTTAAATTATTACTATTGTTATATGAAAACTTTTGCAAGGATAAGTGCTCCTCCTATTGTCCTTCAAATTTTATAACACAGTTGTAGAGCATATCCTTAAGCACCTGTATAGTTCGCTCAAACTGGCCATCTATTTGCAGATGGAAGGTTGTACTCAGATCTACCTAAGTGCCTAACTACTTTTAAAAATCTCTCTAAAATCTAGAAGTGAACACAAAAACCCGATCTAAAATGAAAGATATGGACACACCAGGAAAATAAACTATCTCATACATATAAATGCCAGCTAACCTCTCAACACTGAACGACATCTGAATCGAAATGATATGCCTAAGTTGTTCAAATGATCCATGATGATCCAAATACCATCGAAACCACAAGAAGTATAAGGTAAGTTACTAACAAAGTCTATGGTAATCCACTCCCACTTGCACTTGGGAATGGGCAATCCTTGAATCAAACCACATAGATGTTGATTCTCGACCTTTACCTTCTAACAAAAAAGGCAATGAGCTCCAAGGTCTTCCACATCTCTCTTTATGTCACTCTACCAATAATGTTGTCTTAAATCTCTATACATCTTAGCTTTGTCTAGATAAATAAAATATCTAGAGCTATGAGACTTATGCAGAATCAACTAAATTAAGTCATCAATCCTTGAAACACAAAGTGTGGCCATCAAATTGAAAAACACCCTTGGAATCTATGGTTTTCCTCTCTAACTCACCACTCAAAACCTGATCACAAAGGAAAAAATCTTACTATCCTCAAACCGATAATCCTAAATTTGCTCAAAAAGGGATGATCTTGCCTCAACACTAGCAAGAATCCTCCTAGGGTCTGAAATGTCAAGGTGAACTATCAAGTTGGCTAAGGACTAAATATCCCCCATGCCAACGGCCTCTGATAAACTGAAATACAAGCCAAACTGCCTATACTCACTATCTTCCAACTCAAGGTATTTTCTACCACATTCGCCTTGCCTGAATGATACAAGATCGAAATATCATAATCCTTAAGCAACTCCATCCATCTATGTTGTCTAGCATCAAGCTTTCTCTGGGTCATAAGATACTAAAGACTGCAATGATCGGTGAAAATCTCATAATGTACACCATAAAGATAATACCTCCAAATCTTATACGTAAAAACTACATCCACTTACTCTAAATTATGAGTTGGGTAGTTATAATCGTGCACCTTAAGATATCTCAAAGCATCAGAAATAACACGACTCTACTTCATCTATACACAACCTAGGACAACAGTGAAATTATCAGAAAACACGGTGAATCCTTCATCCTTAATAGGAAGAGATAAAATAAGACCTAAAGTAAGAAAATGCTTGAGCTTTCAAAAGGACAACTCACACCCTTCAGATTTTCTCTATAGCTAAACCCCAACCCTAAACCTAACTTTTCATTAATTATCGATCACCATGGCCCCCACCTTCGATGGGGTTGACCCATGAAAAATAATTAAAAGATAAAGGACGTTGATAACAATAGTGATGCCCAAGGATCCTTACCTAAAAAGAAGAATTATGCTAACATATTGAAACCTAAGAATTTTAGTGGTAACCTTTAAGGGTTCCACCCAAACCCGTGGTAATATTGCACGGTGAACCTAGCATAACATGGAAGTCATCCAAAATAAGAAGCTTAATCATTCAAGGAAATTTGAAATATGCTATTATAGGTAAATTTTCTTATGGAAAACCAGACATAATGGAGTTGAGAAGAACTATTCTAAGTAAGAGTGGCATTAAGGGTGAATGCGCTATTGGAGTCTTGGACACTACACATATACTTATTTGATTGGAAGTATTGGAGGATTATATCAATATTATGTCAACTACTTCATATTACATAAAATCTAAGGATATGTTTTGGTAAATGAGAACATTAAAGTGGGATTCGTGGTTTGAACCAGATGTAGAAACAACTATTGGGGTAGCATGGATATCAAAGCCAGATCTTCAACCTAATTTTTTGCAAAGGACACAATTTTCTTAATAGCTTCAACAGTAGGAAAGCATTAACAGTATATATAGAAACTAGGAATCAAATGAGATCTAGTTGTGCAAGGGTTAAAGTGGGGGTAGACTTGGTTTCCAAGATGCCATAAAGGGTGAGAATAAATAAAAAAGATGATGTGATAGGAGAAATTAAATTCAATTGGGTACAAATTCAATATAATTACATGCCAAAGTATTGTAAGGAATGTTTCTTGCAAGGACATGATGAAAGTACCTGCTAGAATATTTACCTTGAATTGCATGAGAGAAAGCTGGAGGAAAATGAAGAAGTGTCAGATAAAAAATCACAAGAAAGAGGTAAAGAGAATGAAGAAGAATCATTTAAAAATAATCAACGGGGAGGAAAAAATAACAAGCAGCAGTGGCTAACCAAAAGAAATAACTACAAAAGAGAAAAGTATGGGCATATTTTGGGGAGATAGAAAAATAAAAGCAAAAAGAAATTCTAATGTCAAATACCTTTGACGTATTTACTGAGGAGGAGGTAATAGATATAGAGCAAAGGAAGAAAGAAAAGATTGATAAGAATAAGTACCAGTAGCAAATCAAGTAGAGTAATAAAGATTGGGTTACGAATAAATTCAGGAAAGTATCAGAAGACAAAAAAGAAGATGGTAAGAAAAGAGAAAAAATTATCAATAAAGAATAAGCAAAGAAGATTGAAAACTTGGCTACTGATTTATTTCTTATAGGAAGCATAATAGGGCAAAGATCCATACAGAAAAAAGAGAGATCAAAGGAGCTAGTTATTGTTGATCAATAGAAAGATGAGGAGACAAAGGTAATAGAGGATATTATTCCATTAGCAATACAAGCTGCAAATCAAATCAAATTCAACAACACAGGGAAGGAAAGTCTGGATGCAGATAATATTGACAAAAATAGAGATAAATTATCCATTGCGGGAAATCTGTCTCCAAAGTAGATTTATATGTTGAAAGCATCTCAAGGTATTCAAAAGAAGAAGAACAAACGAGTTAATGCAAGTTCAATGTAGACTAGAAGTTCCCTTAAGAATAAATCTAGATAAATGCAATAATATGGAATATAAGATCATTGAATACTCAAAAAGAATTCACTAGATTGATCACTTTACAAAAAAAGACATCATTTTTATTTCATAGGGTTAATGGAACCATTTCAAGATAATCAAAATACAGATGAGTATAAAAGGAGATTAGGGATGCAACATGTAGTGGCTAACATATCATGAAAAATATGGGCATTCATGGATTCAATTGTTAATTATACTATTATGATGGATAAAGAGTGGCAACTGACTTTAAGGTTGGAAAATCATAAGGAAAGGGTAACAGTAATAGTTATATTAGTGTATGCTAAATGTACTTAAGCTGAGAGAGTAGTATTATGGGAATCATAGGAGGAGATGTCATAATCAATGCAAGAACCATAGTTAGTTAGTGGTGACTTTAATGTTATCATCATTGAAGAAGAGAAACTAGGGTTCTACCAGTTACTGTAGCAGAAATTGAGGACTTCAAACATTGCATAAATATATACAATCTAGATGACCCTAGTTTTAAAGGCAGTAAATTTACATGGTCGCCTAGGAGAATAAATGAGGATTGAATATTCAAGATATTAGATAGAATCTTGTTTAATAACAAAATGCATGATTAATTTCCAGTACCTGAAATTGATCAATTGTTCAGAAGTGGTTCTGACCAAACACCTTTGCAGATTAACTTCAGTAATGTTAATAAGAAGATTACTAAATCTTTAAGATTTCTCAACCTTTGTTTGAAAGAGGAGTCTTGCTTGGAGGTTATAAATTTGAACTAGAAAATAGAAGTGCAAGGAAATCCTTTCATCATATTTCATCATAAGTTGAATAAAGTTAAATATGCTTTAACTAACTAGAGTAAAGCCAACTTTGGTAATATTTTTAAAGAAATTGCTACCTTGGAAGAGGTTATTAAGGTTAGTGAGAAGCAGTTTGAAGATAAACCTTCAGGTACAAATAAAAAATTATTGTTTAAAGCACAAGCAAATTTTAATGTCCAACTTAGGATGAAAGAAGAATTTTGGAATTAGAAAGCAGGTTTAGAATGGTTCAAAGAAGGTGAAAGAAATACCAAATTCTTTCATACAGTTTTCAAAGATAGAAGGTGTAGACTAAAGGTAAAAATAATCCAAAATGAAGAAGGTGTATTATTGGAAGATCAAAATGAGATTGCAGAAGCAGTAGTGAAGTACTTTCCGAAGAAATTCTCAAAAGAAAAGCAAAATAAAGATTTTTCAATGCTGAAAAAATTACCAATAATAGTGAATACAGATCAGAATATGGATTTAAATAAAATCTCTTCCATCTAGGAGGTTAAGGAAGCAGTCATGGGTTTGAATAGACATAGTACTGCAGGCCCAGATGGAATAATAAGAACATTTTTTCAAGAGGCCTGAGATATTATTGGAGTAGATGCACATCAAATGGTTGTAGCTTTCTTTTTTAGTTATGAATTACCAAGATTTGTTACACATACAAACTTGGTTCTTCTACAATAAAAGTTAGTAGTGGATACTTTATCAGATATGGGGCTAATATCTCTGAGTAATTTTGTAAATAATATTTTTTCTAGAATTATTCATGATAGAATGAAGAAGTTGTTACCTGAGATCATATTAAAAGAATAGGCTGGTTTATCTAAGGGAGAAGCATTGCAGAAAACATTTTAATGGTGCGACAAACAATTTCAAATCTAAGAAAGAGAGGTAAACCGCTTAATATTGTTATCAAATTGGATATGTTGAAGGTTTATGACTGGATGGATTGGTTGTATCTCACTAAAGTATTGAGAAAAGTAGGTTTTAATGAAACAATTATAGACATGGTGTACATATTAATAGGCAAAAACTGGTACTCAATTCTATTGCATGGACAACCAGAAGGATTTTTTAGATCCTATAGGGGTTTGAAACAAGAAGATCCTTTATATACTACTCTCTTTATTATGGCTGCATAACTGATGTCTAGAACCTTAAAATCTATGGCTCTTAGAGAAGAATTTAAGATGTTTTGTATGCCAAGAGGACATCCGAAGATTAACCACCTTGCATTTGTTGATGATATGATCATATTATGCAAAGCAGATTTGGTTACTTTGAAAGAGGTTACATCTACACTGGAGAGGTATGAAAATGTTTTTGGGCAAAAGATTAATAAGGAGAAAAGTGCAATCTACCTGCACAAGGGAGTGTCCCAAGAAGTAGTTGTGATGACAGAAGTAGCTATAGGGATCCTAAGGAAAGAATTTCCTTTTACTTAACTTGGATGCCCTATTTTCCACATGAGGAAGAAAAGGTATTTCTATCAGTCTATCATGAACAGGATTAGTAGTAAATTGCAAGGATGGAAAGGTAAAATATTATTATATGGAGGAAGAACTTCTATAATCAATCATGTGTTACAAAGTATTCCCATCCATTTTCCATCAGTTATGAATCCTCCAGGAAATATAATCAACACAATTCATAAAAATGTTAGCTATGTTTTTCTAGAGTTGTTATATAGGAGGAAAAAGCAGCCATTAGGTAAAATGGAAGTTTTTATATTTACCTGGAGAAGAAGGAGGTCTTGGTCTTAGACTATTGCAAGATATGGCTATGACTCTCTTTTACAAATTATGGTGGAATTTCAGAAATAAAAAATCTATTTGGAGTACTTATATTCATAATAAGTCTTGTAAAAGAGAGCATCCTAACATGGTAATATAGAGGACAGAGGTAGGTCTCAGGTTTGGAAAAAGATATTGCAGGCCAGAGACTTAATTGAACACCAGATCTTGTGGCAAACAAGGAGTGGAAATTCTAGTATTTGGTGTTATAATGGAAAGGCTATAGGAGACTTATAAACTATTATTCAGAGTAGTAGAAAGTGGGATAATAGGTATCAGAAAGTGAGATATTTAATGCAAGATGCTACATGGAATTTAGAATTGATCACTCAGTTATTTTCACTGAGACTGCTAATAATATTATGGACAAAGTTTGTCCCCCAGTCAGTACAAGAGGAGAGAATAGACCCATATAGATGCTTGAAGCTAAAGAAAATTTTACAGTGAGATCAGCTTAGCAATATATTAGACAAAAGAAGCAAAAAAGCAAGACTTCCAGAGAGCTATGGATAAAACGACTGCCATTCAAAATGGCCTTCTTCATATGGAGAATATGGAAAAAAAGTTTCCAGCTAATGAGAAAATAAGAAGATGGGGAATAGAAGGTCCTTCTAGATACTGGTGTTGTACAACTTTGGACGAAGAAACCATATCTCATGTGTTTCTAAGATCACACGTTGTAAATAAGACATGGTCCTAGTTTTCTTCTTTAGCAGGTATTAACATACTTGTTCTAAGCTTCAGGGAACCTATAATGGCATGGTGGAATAATGAAATCAAGAGTAGAGAAAGAGCCTATTATCAAGCTATACCTAGTATGATGATTTGGGAACTATGTAAAAGAAGAAAGAGTATAAAGCATGATGTAAAGAGTATATTAGAACACAGAGTAATATTCAATATCAACAGGAATATTTGGATACTACTCAAGGTCAGCAAACTAATTCAGGAGTTTCCTCATGCATGACCTAATATTCAAAACAAATTTAAGCATAGCAGATCAAAGGTGAAGGTTAAAAAAGTTAACTGGAAGTGTCCTAAAGAAGGATGGGTTAAATATAATACTGATGGAGCATTTTTAGGGAATCCTAGTATTAGTTCCTATGCATTTTTCTTAAAAAATAAACAGGGAGATTTGATTTATGCATAACGAGCTAACATAGATAACACTTCTAAAGTGGAAGCAGAGACAAATGATATTTTGCAATCATCAAAATATTGTTGTTACAAACATTAAAACAAGGTAATATATCAAAAAATTTCTCTTCTTATTCAGAAAATATTAATTAGAGAATAGAGTTGTTCATGGAACATAACAGAGTCCATAGAGCAAATTTGGTCATTATTGGAACATAAGCAAGTTCAGTGTCAACATATTATGAGGGAAAGAAATCAATTAGATGATCATTTAGCTAATTTAGCCATTAAAAGGGGATTTCACAATCACAAGCTTCCAGCAATTAGAAGTTACAACCAAGAAGATAGTTAACAATGACAAATTACAATGTCCTTACTTAAAATTGTCACCAAAAAGGAGTGAAGGGGCTGGGAAGGATACAACTTAGTTTGTTCATATGCAAATATTTACAATCCAAGGAGGCATCAAAAAGAGTGAAAAATCTATCTATATTACACTATAGAATTAAATAAAAAGGACTCACAGTAAAAGGGCAGGGTTACTTGGGTGGTTTGCTATTTGTACACCTAAAGAGTTTATTACTATCTGAATACTTGTGGCTGAGCTTACTCAAAGAAGTAATAATATTCAAGGGCCTTGAACCCTCAGCAGAGCACAAAAAGAAGATGTAATTCCCATCCACCAGAGAGCATAGCTAGGAGAAACAAAACATAGGAAAAATAAGCTAAAAACAAATGAACTATTAATACAAGGTAATAATCGACACTTAATTTTGCAAGCTAAAATAAGTAGGAGCAACAATAATCCATGGAATGGAGTTGATCACCCAAAGCTGGTACAAGAGAAAGCTACAATTCAACAAAGAAAAAGGTAATATTTCTCAGGTGTATAAAGCTTCGATTATATGTAATAGAGTAGTAGGGTTTGGGTCGGGTCACTTAGTATGAGATAGGAGTAGGGCCTTTTATTTTTGTTTTTTGTGTTTTTCGAATAGGTTGGCCCATTTGTTTGAAAGACTTGATTTTTGTTTTCCTTTATTATTTATAAAATTCCTAAATTAATTCAAAAAACACACTCTTCAGGCTATTAGAAAGGAACCTCCATCCTATTCAATCTGGTCGTAGGTGTTGAAAGAGTAGAAAAACCCTCAACAAATCATGTACAGTAACCGACCACACCAATAAAATTATGAACCTTAGTCGGAGAAGTAGGCTTAGCCCAATAATGAATTGCCTCAATCTTGGCTGGGTCTACCATAATACCATCCTTAGGCACCACATTCCTAAGAAATTTCACCGACTCAAGAAAAAACTCACAATTAGAGTACTTAAAATAAAGCGCATGATCTCTCAGAGTCTGGAGCATGATCCTCAAATGTTTTGCATGCTTCTCTCTACTCCTTGAATACACAAGGATGTCATCAATGAAGATAATCATAAAGGAATCCATGGAAGGTTCAAACACTTGATTCTTTAAATACATAAATAAGACTCAGGTATTATACAAGTTGAATAACATTACCAAGAACTCATAGTGACCATAACGAGTCCTAAAGGATGTCTTTGGGGTATCCTGTAATACCCCATATTTTTCCTAGCTTAAATTCATTCCTAGAATGTTAAGGGATAGCTTCCAAAATGAATAATATTTTTACCATGAGGAATTTTCAAGATTTTAACTTTCTATTGTGTGGAAAATTGAATAAGCTTTCCATCGAGACCAAATTTGCCCAATTTCGACACTTGGTGAAGGAGTTATGACATTTTTAAGTTGACAGTGTCCCACCTAGGCAACCACCGCATTGCAGTGAAGGTCAATTTCATAATTGTCAATTCCAGTGGACCTCCACGATATTGGCGCATCGCAGAGAGGTCCAAATTCCCAATTTTTCAATTTCCAGTAGCTCAGCGTGATGGTGACGCGTCGCGCTAATAGCCAAAATTGCAAAAACTATAGGGCACCGCGATAGCTCTGTGTCACGGAGAATGCCCAATTCCCACTTGTCTTTTTCCAGTGAACCACCGCGATTGTGGCGCGTCGCGATGGCCAACCGAATTAAGAAAAATGTTGCATTTTTTAGTTCTGACTTGAAGTTTTAAAAGGGCATTTTGGTCAATTTCCAAGGCCCCAAGCTGTTCAAACATAGTATTTAAGCTTATTTCAAGCACTTTATGCTCATTATTCACCATTCTCTTCTAAAGCAAAACCCATAAGCCAAAAGCTTCTTCTCCAAGAAATCCAAATTCCTCCATTCATTCTCCAAAGAAATTCAAGATTAAGGATTTCCAATACAAGAACTCCAAGAATTCATCTCCAAAAGCACAATAGGAATCCAAGATTCAAGCTTTTCATCTAAGATCATCAATTAAGGTATGTGGGGTTATAAACAAGGATACTCTTTTCATCCTTGTGCCCAAAACTTGTTTTAAATTACAAAGTTATTTGATTTTATATGATTTTCCATGAATTTGAAATTAGGATTCATACTCAATGTTACCATTTACAAGATTATGAGATTTCAAGAGAATTATAAGTTAAATTGCATGTCTATTTTCATATTTACATGCTTATTGCAGTAATTTCCAGATTTCGAGATGAATTTTCATTGTTTTCATTATCAAGTATGATTATTATGATGCTTTTACATGAGTTTGCTATATGGGTTGGTAAGCCCCAAGTTTAGATGTTGAGATTTTGAGAATGATGATGGTTTAAGCATCCTACTATTGGATTATTTTCAGATTTATAGTAAACCTTTAGTCTTTCGATCATCAAATTAGCTATGGAATCCACTTTTCAGATTATTACAAATTATAGAATTCAGATCAGCTTTATTTATAAATTTTTATCAGATTAATGCATAATTGGTTTTAGATAAACCCTTATACTAGTTTTAAAGTGGATTTTCAACAGAATAAGCGTAGCAAATAAAAAGGGAGTAGTATTTATCACCGAGCGGGAAGTATGGGTTTAGCGCATCCTACTTCCACAGAACTATATAGCCAACATAGGTTCAGATTATCAGATTATTCCCATTTTTATATGGATGACAGATTTAGCTTGTGATCGATCACATGGGTAGGTTATACTCCCTGGTAAGAGTATGACACCTCTCCCCAATGTGAGGTTTCTTCCTTAGGAGAACGAGACGTTTGACTCCATGTAGCTCGCATGGTTTATGTCGGTTAAGAGAACCTTCCTTGCAGAACAGTTTTTTCCTAAAAGTTTAAAAGCCTTATAAAATGATTTTAAGATAAAGTATTCACCTTAATAGTAAAAGAAGAATGGAAAAGTTTTTAGAAAACCAAGTGAAAAGGCTCAAAAGTTTTACTCAGATTTTACCTTACATAAAAGATAATAGATACAAATTTCAGCTTTCAGATTTCAGATTCAGTAGTGAGTCCTTCTACACTTAGACAGAATGATTTAAAGGGAGAATACAAGTATAACTTTTAGAACTAAATGTTATGACTTACTAGATTTTCAAGTATGATTTGTTATTCATGATTACAGACATAAGAAATAATCCCAGTCGTCTCGCGACTAACTTCTCCCTACTATACGATTGGGGGCATGCTAGGCATGACTAAGGTAATGATCTTGGCAAAACGATCCATGACTGCATGATAGTGAGATAACCAGTCCACACCCAGAATTACATTGAAATCCACCATATTTAAAATAATAAGATTAATTAAGTATCAATATCTCTAATAGACAACACAAGATTTGAAAACCCGAAACACTAGTAAAAAATCACCTATGAGAGTAGTTACACGTAGAACAAATAATAAATCCCAAGATAACACTAGTCGTGAATCATGATAATCGAAAATATATGAATAAGTGCATCTCGAATCCAGTAAAGCAAGGGTCGACTAACGGCACCTCAAAATCATATATGTAACAGTATCCGAAGACTCACCCTCGGGTCTAGCATGAACTATATATAACTAACCATGCATGCCACCTAGATGGTCTCCTAACCGACCTCCTATCCTTCTTTCTTAAGAAACCCTCGAGTACCTTGGAAACCATCCATACGACCCTAAAAACCACCTTTAAATAAAGGATAAACTGCTTTAATAGGGGACACTCTACGTTTAATCAACAATCGACCCATGACTAGGGCATTCTTGAGAATAATTATCAAAAGATCCACAACTATAACATGCCCCTTGAGCTAAACCAGAACCAATAGATCCATTTGACCTGGAGAAACCACTATGACTAGAATATCTAGAAGACAAACCCTTCAAAGACTTACCACCAACCAACCAGGGCGATCACTAGAACTAAATTGGCCTTCATCAATAATCTGAAGAGCTACCTGAATTAGTCGACTGGAATGACTCTAAGGCTGATAGGATGGACGCGGATAATACCCACCATGAGAACTACTACCTCTAAATGGGGAACCCTACAACCCATACTGAAACTTCCCTGAGTATGTAGGCCTCATACCATTGCCATCTAGGACCTTACAATATATCTCCTCTATCAACTGAGTGTGATCCAAAACCTAAGCAAAAGACCTATCCATAATAACTAAACTCTAAGTAGACATATGAAGGGGAATTCTAAATCCTCTAACAAAGAAACAAACTCTCTCATACTCGATGTCTAAAATAAAAGTACCATGCCTATCTAACTCATGAAAATGAGCCTCATACTCCCCAACTGTCATGGAGCCCTACTCAAATCTAAAGAACTGGTCCCTCAAATGATCCCTAAGGCTACAATGCATGTACTTCTAAAAGAACATCTCAGAGAACTAAGTCCATGTCAAAGTAGAAGATCCAGCTAGTGTAGAATCCATAAAGCCACTCCATCAATGTCGAGTAGCCAAATAAAATTGAAATATGGTGTAATCTATGCCACGAGTCTTAACAAGGCCTAAATTATGGAGCCTATTCTTATAAGATAACGAAAACTCATATGCATCCTCGCTTGTGGCACTAGAAAGCCTAGGTAAAGCTAATCTTAAAAATCCACCCAACATCTTCTACTCCTTAATAGACATAGCAGGTTGGGCATCCACTGGCTGAGTAGCTACCAGCTGTTCGACTGCCGGTGCAGGAGGGACCTCTACTCTGAGAGTCACAGCTATAGGTTATGCCTCTTCTCTACTACTACTCTGATCTATAGATTGTGCACTATTAAATAATGCACCATCAACTATCCTTAAAAGCTAAACCAAAGGTATCTCTGAGTACTGAAGAAGAAATTAACCTCCCTGGTCCACCGCTAGTTGGGGCAGAAGAATATCTGGCTCAAGAGCAGGAGTAGGATCTAGTAAAGGCCCCCTATCCTGGCCTCTAGCTAGGGACACCTTTCCAAGATATCTGTGACCTCTAGGTCATCCACAAATAGAAGTAGGAACCCTAGGATTGGTCTCGATACCCTCATCTCTATAGTTGTTGCATATGTCCTATCTATCTGTAAAAGAGCGAAATCAAAGGAATATTCTATAAACAAACTTACACTCTTAGCACGATATGAGTGAAAGAAGTAAAGAACTCCTATGAATGTATTATAGCCTCACAAAGATAGGAAACAAATGTCATTATTCAGATCCGCAGGACTCTACTAGATAGTTGCTCTTATACCAACAATACCGGTGAAATCTAGGCTCTGATACTAATTTGTCACGACCAAATTTATAAGTCATGATGACACCAATTAAATCTTACCAGTAGGTAAGACAAACCATAACCTAAAGATAAACACAATAGATTAATTTGGTGGGAAATGCCAACATAGGAGAAAATCAATAACATATTTTGTATTTTAATAAGGCAATATAGATAGATAAGGTTCAATCAATAGTACAAAAATTCATCCCATAACCCGGTAGAGCTAGTAAAAGAACATCTAGTAATAATACAACCAAAGTCATACAACAACCAACACAATCATGTATTAAAACTAAAGACTAGACATGAATGATAGAAGAAAATAGGTGATTACAACTCGAAGAGCTCACCCTATCTTCGGATATTTGTAAAGCATGAATTTCAATCAAAGATGGTAACTAGTACTTGAATATTTACCAAAAGAGTACAAAAGTATAGTATGAGTACCAAAACCACGTGTACTGAGTAGGCATCATCGACCTACTGAGATAAATCATTATATAAGAAAGATAAAATACAAGATAATATAATTAAGTCAAGGTAGAAACAAACCTAAATCATCTCCAACATTAGTGTGCATAAATAAGAAAATAAAACAAAATAATATAACAACATACCGTAAAATATCACAAACACAATCATAACTACAAAATTGGTGCCCATATGCCAATTAGTACAAAAAAGTAAATAATCCAATGTAAGCCCCAATAGATAGTATAACCTATCACCGTCTTTTACCAATTTTTCAATATTCACTAGAATCCACTCATATCATGTCACATTATATCCATTGCCTCTCTTTCAAACTTAGCCACATTGCTATTTTCAATCGCACACCCTAATATCATCATATTATAGTAAGTATATCATTACAGAATAATATGCATATTCAGATTCAAATTGGTAAAAATAATCAATAGGTGGACTTGAATTGGTAAATATAATCAATACCAAAACTCAAACTGGTAAATATAATCAAGAGTCGAACTCAAATAGGTAAATACAATCAATAGCCGGGCTTAAATTGGTAAATATAATTAATAGTCAGACTCGAATTGATAAATATATCATCAATGTCATAATCTTCTTCCAGACTCAAACTGGGTAAATATCATCAATATCATAACCATCCTCTGAACTTGAACCGGTAAATATAAATATATCAATGTAATCAATAGTATCATTAATAGCATAATTAGTAAGAATAAACCCTCATATCAACCAACACAACAATCAAGTGTCAAAGTTTCTCAATATTACCTTAATAAGTATTTCCAAGAGTCTAACAAGCATATAGAGGTCTACAAAAAGCTAACATGCATCTTAGCCTAAGATCGGTCAAGGGCCCACTCCTAATCCCCAAAGTTCTATTATAGGCAAATTCTACCTGAACTAGGTTGAAGGTATCTAATTCTATTTTTAGATTTTAATCAAGTCTTAATTATCCATAGGATAGGAAATTCACCTAAATTTTTATCAACCAGGTCAATTATTTATAATTTAAAGATTCTGAATAGCCTAAATGATCCAACTAACCCAAAGATTGAATTCATCATACCAACACCTAAAACCTATCCTCAATATAACATAATATCAATAAGATAATATGAACTAGCTCAATATAACAAGGGTTAAAACCTAAATTATCGCTTTTCTCTTTTGAGAAACTTTTGTAAAATCCAAATCTATCAAAATCACATTCTACTCATCAATATGAGAATAATGATAACCATATTGTACTATTGTTCTTTGGGTTCAAAGATCACCTAAAATCCTATGTGGGTCCCATTTTTGAAAATTCATGTTTTCGAAACCAACTCAATATTACCTTATGCTCAAGGAGTCATTACCCTAAAAAATGGGTAAAATTCAAGCTAATTTGAGGCCAAAATCAAGCCTTCAAGGTTTTTGGATTTTTTAACAAGAAATGGAAAATCTACTATGAAATTAGATGAATCTTACCTCAAATTCAAATAAAATTGCATAATCAATCAATATCTAAGATCCCAAATCACCAATAAGATCAAATTTTAAGCTACTTCACTATTTAGGGTTTTTATCTCTCTTGGAATGGATGAGAAATTGAAAAATCTTGCTAAGAGGGTCTATTTATACCCATTCCAAGTGCTCGGGTCTAGCTAATGTGACTCGATATTTGAGATTGCAGTATATTGTGGTTGTCCAAGTGAATTATGGTCATGATACTTAGCCCTGCGATCGTGGCTCTACAATCCTGCTCAAGAGAGTCATGATCATGACCCAAAATAGTGTTATCTCAATGCCATAGAAACAACTGAGACTTGAGAAATTTCCAAGTCTCCGCCAACCCCTCAAGATTTATCTGTAAGCCCATATACACATAAAAACTATGTAAATATACCAAATTCAACATTTTAGACTTAATGATGAAGTTGAATTTTCCATACGAGGTCATGTCAATGTAATATGGGTCCCACATCAAATTTCCAATTTCTTAACTTTCTAACCAATAGGTTGATATGAGCCTGGGTGCATCGAGACCTAAACAAAAGGTCCACCTAGCCTAAATCCAACATTCTAGAGCTGCTAAAATAGTCAAAATTTGCATTTAAGGTTGTTTAACTGAAGTTTTTGCCCAGTGGATATTTTGAACAAATGAAGACTTCAAAATAGGGAAGTGACTCTAAAAACCACACAAACTGCCCAGTAATCATATTGTCAGTTCTAGCAAGTTATTTAGCAGCTATCAAAAATCTCTAATAGTAAAAATAAGTGAAAATGTGGAAAATAACCCGAAGGGTCTTTACAAAAACATAGATCTAAAGGTAAAATTTGGAGATTTTGGCCCCAAAGCTTAAAAATAGTATTTTGTCGATTGGAACCCCAATTTTAACCTTTTTTCACTTGGGTTTTCTTTTATGAGTTCCTTTAATCATAGAAAATATATTTTTAGACTAAAATTCTAATTTTATCCTTCTTTTTCAAAAACCTATTTTGGGGGTCCGTTTTGACCCCATTTTGGAAATAGAAAATATGGATATCATTTATTTTTTTTGATATGTAGATGCTATTTTTATATGTTTTAGTTAATTCTGGGTCCATTTGAAAGGTAAATACTCTGTGTAGAAGGCTGTCTGATCCAGATTTTAACATTCCAGGTAGGTTAGACTTAACTTTTATCAGACTAAGTTGGGTAGTTAATATTGGTACAAAAACATATTAAGGGTATGGGAACCAATCATGAAAATGGCTATATTATAGTGTCGTGGCCGTGTGGGGGCCTATGTTGTCACTAATTAGTGATTTTGGGATATTATTTGCTATCTATGACAATGTGGGGTCTTTTAAGATATTTTTGGCCTCGTGTATGCAAAATTGGTTATATCTTATTTGATAAAAAAGCCTAATATGGTGTTAATGGTGTATTTTGGTGTATTTTACTCTATTGACATATGGATTATGATGGATTTCATGGATGTTTGGAATATTGAGTGGATTTTTAACTCAGTTGGTTAGTATATTGGTTGGATATGAAAATTCTAATTTATAGTTAGTTATGAGCATTATATCCTCATATCATATACATTCATAAAACATTGGTACTACCTTGGAAATACTAGTTTTTTCTGATAGAAAATATGACATCTTTCAAGCCCTCTATTAATGGATATGCCAGAGAGAAGATATGGATATGGTATTGGATAATGATTGTATATGGGTTTAAAAATCCATATGGTTCCTACCTCGGAAGCACAACTCGATAGGTGTATATAGTGGTTGTGCGACGACCTCGTGTATCATTATTATCATCGCATTTTACATACATTGTGCTCTTTTCATGTTGTATTATCTTCCTTTATATGAGATTTGTCTATATGCATTACTTACTTATTGAATGTATATGTAATATTTGTATACTTGTGCTTCTTTATTTTATTTATGTGTGGAATATGTGAATATTGTAGAACTGTTAGTGAAGACGGCGTGGGCTACCATTTGGGACATTTTCTGATTGCAAGTAACATTCCCATAGTGTGTATTTTGAATGCTTTACTTTTTTCTTTGTTCAGTAGGCCTATGATAGCTACTGATTACAAGTGGACCGTACTCGTTCCATGTGTCCTTTCAGTGCAGATCGAGGTATGAGTGCACCTCATGGTAGTTGATTGAGGCGATACTTAAAGCCCATTTGAGGTAGCAGTTGATCTATGCATCCGGAGTTGGCTATAACCTTTTCTCATATTACTATGTCTTTATTTAAATTCTAAGATAGAGTTTACTCCTTTTTGGATATCCTATGTATTTGACTTTGAGTTTTATTAGTTAGTTCTTACATTGTGACACTAGGTTTGGGGATTTTGGCATGGTCTCCTTGGTTATATATCTCAACTTTTGTTACATTTGTGTTGTTCAACTCTGTTACAAGAGTCTTACCTTGGGTTTGGTGCTATCTTTCATTTTATATTAGTCTGGGTGATAGTCTTACTTGTCAAGGCTTGCCACAACAAGTTCCATCATGACCCTTAATTTTTAGGTCGTGAAAATGGCCCTTTGAGTGCCTCTGCGGAGGCCGCTTTAGTGGCCCTAACCTCTCAGTGAATCGCTATATCTCCATGCTTACCGCTAAAGCATAATCTGCTTTAGTAAAGGCTTGTCCACTTTTGAAGCATGCCACACAAGTGCAGGTACCACTTTAGCAGCACCTAGGCACTTCAGCACAGACCGTTACAGGCCCAGTTCTCACTTTAGCACCTAAGAGCCCTTTAAATATCTTTTTTTCCCAAATTCTCTACTATTTCCCCACAAGTTCAAGAATGGAAAACCCTATAAAGTTTAGAAACTTGGGATAGACATTAACAGGTGATTTTAGGGTGTTCGTAAGCATGAATTACTTATTTCTTCTCTGAATTCTTGGTAAGTTTTCATTTAATTCATGGTTAAATTCACATGATTTTCCAAAATCCCTAGAAATAATGGTGGGTTGATTTTAGCATCATTTAAGCTTAACATTTACCAATTCTTAAGGGTAAATATTCCTTGAGCATAGAGATACATGTTGTCAATTTCAAAAGTATAATTTTACAGGCGGGCCCCACATGGGATTTTTATTCATTTTGAACCCAAATCATGATAATGAAATATGGGTACCATTATTCTTGTATTGATGAGGAGATTATCATTTTGATATACTGGCATCTTGCGGAAGCTTCTCGCAAGGGAAATTCATTGACTTAGTGATTTTCTTTGGGCTTTCATCGGCGTCTATGTAGGCTAGGTTTACCTCTCTCATAGATTGAGATAAATTATTCTGTATTTGATATAATGTGCTATATATGGGTTGGAAATTAGGTCTTGTAGGTATAATTAGTATTATTTGGGTTATTTAGCCTTTTAAGGAATCATAAATTATACGTAATCGACATAGTTACTCATGTTTCTTAGGTAGAATTGCTATTTTAGAGCTAATTGTCGCTAATTTAGCTTCCAGTAGAAGAATTAGATACCTTAGTCTAGTCTGGCATAGAAACCACCATAAGATGGATTTCGGGGATTAGAAACGGCCCATTTGGCCCATCTTAGGCAAAACTCGTGTTAACTCCTTGTAGACTTTTATAAGAATATTTTAACCTTTAAATATTTCTTTTGAATTTTGAAGAGGATAGATACACATCTTTTATGCTAGTATGGTACTTGTGGATTTATGCTAGTTCCGATTCAAGTCTAATGATTTGTGATTTATGAGTTTCAATTCAAATCTAAAAAATGACGATGATATTTAATTCCAATTTAAGTCTAGTAGTAAGAGGTTATTTATGGTATGTTATGTTATGGATGGATTCACAGTTATGGCTTGATATATGGTTAATAAATGAAATTTTGATTATATACTTTCTTTGATTGCAGTCTTCGGGCTTATGGGGTCCACATGGGGTTATTTACTTTTGCCATTGGATTATGGGGCCAATCTTGTGGTATTATTTATGATTTTTTTATTATTTTATCTACTCTAGTTATTTATATACAGTATTGGAACATTGCTCTAGCTTTTTCTTTTCACCTTAACTTAGCTTATTTATCTTGCATTTTATTCTACTTATATTAAGATCTAGCTCAGTCAGCTGATTATACTTACTGAGTACCTGTGACTTTGGTACTCATGTTATACTTCTGTTCTTTTTAGTGTAGATCCGAGTACAATTGGTCGTCTCTAACGTTACGATTATGCTACTTAGAGTTCAGAGGCAGGGTCATCTCTCAAAGCCAAAGTTGTCCTTTTATCCCTCTTCTACTTTTGTTTAGTCTTTCATTATTTGATATTGATATATATATTTGACTATTTTTGTACTCGTATTTCCTTGTTAGTGGCTTTTGTTCCTTCATTAATGGTCATGGGATATTATTATTATCTTATCTATCTTTTGAATTATTATTATTACATGAATTATTGTTGAAAGTCTTTACTTGCAAATTTCCAGCTTTTATGCCCCTTTTCCACCAAATTAGCCCATTGCTTATAGTTTTGGGCATTGGTTTGGCTTACCTACAGTGGGATAAATTAGGTACCATCGAGCACTAGTTTCACCGACATTATTGGTACTAGAACATGTGTCAAGTCGAGTCTTGCTGATTAGAATGATAATATTTGTTTTTATCTTTGGGAGGCTATAGGATATTCTTTATAGTTATTCAAAATTTTCACTTATTTCATGTTAAGAGTCTGAGTTGATTTCTAAAGATTCCCTTGGTTTCACTCTTTCTCAGATAATTAGGACACGTGCTATCACTACATGTGGTGAGGACATTGAGTCCATGATTAGGGATCCTATAATAGATATTGGATGACCTAGAGGTCGAGGACAACCTAGAGATATAACCCCAGCTAGGGACCAGAATAGGTAGCCTTCATTAGACCCTATTCCTACTCTCAAGCTATAGATTCTTCTGCCCCAACCAGCAGTAGGACTGGGACTAACCCAGGCTCCATTGGGGTTTATTTCTTCTTCATTTCTTAGAGATACATTGGTTTAACTCTTACGGTTGGTTGGTGGTGCACTTTTTTATGTGCACAATCTATGAATCAGAATGGTATTGAGGCGGGGGTATAACTTATAGTTGTGGTTCCTAGAGTTGAGGTTCCTTCTGCATTGATAGTTGCTTAGCCGTTGGTTTTCCAACCTTCTATATTTGTTAAGAAGCAGAAGATACTGGGTAGATTTTTGTGAGTAACTCTGCCTAGGTCTTATAGTGTATCGGGCGAGGATGTTTATAAGTTTTTAAATATATATGAGGATAGGTTCTATAATTTAGGATTAGTTGATACTCGTGGTATGGTGTACACTAATTTTTTAGTTGGATTTGGCAGCTTGACACTGGTAAAGAGTCCATTTTGATTTGAGGCCATCTAGATCTCCCTCATTAATGTGGAATCATTTCTCTAATAGCCTTCTTAGAGAAGTATATGTCTAGTAATATTAGGGATCATCTGAGAGATTATTCCTTAAGGTTTGTGTAGGGATCCATGATAGTTATTGAGTATGAGGCTTAGTTTTATAAGTTGGGTAGCCATGGTACATCTATCTCGATGATTGAGTATGATCGGATTTGGTGTTTTGTTTGGAGATTAATACTTTCTCTCAATATGGCTATTAGAGTTTGGTTGTTGCAAGTAGATTTTTGCTCTGGTTATGGAGGAGATACATCTCGAGGCCCAATGGGGAAGTGAGAATAGGCTACGATATCTAGATAGTTTCAGTTGAAGTCTTAGTGAATCACTATTTAGAGGCAGTGGTTCTTAGGCTAAGTATCCTCCGTGTCAGCCTTATCAGCTTCAGGGTCAGTCTAGTAGACCTATTTATGTAGTACCTTAGATCACGGATGGACACCAACCTAGTTACAATAATTATCCTAAAAAAGTAGTGGTCAGCCTCTGAGGGGTCTATCTTCTGGTTATCCTACCTGTGGTAGTTATTGCTCAATCAGATCTTCTAGTTTTGTTACCATGCCTGGGGTATGGTATAGTATTAGAGCCTTTAGCCATTTATCAAGAGAATGCCTCAGTCATGGAGAACTGGGTTTCTTCAACTATGAGTGTTCTAATGATTATAGCAGTTTTGCCCCCATCTAGAGGTGGTATGCATGGTCATCAAGGTATTCTCCAAGGTGCTTGTAGAGGTCCACAGGCAGATTGGATAGAAGATCAGTCAAGATCCCAGCCAGGTGGCGGATGTGGCTAATTCTATGCCATACCTACTAGACCTGAGGGTGAGTTTTTAGATATTTTCAATACAGGTATAATTTCAGTGTACCATCAGTTGGCTTTGCCTTTATTTGATCTAAGATCCACTTATTCTTATTTGTTTCTTATTATACCCCATAGCTAGAGTTATCTTGGGATTTTTTATCTATGTTATTATGTAGGGCTACTTCGGTGGGTGATTCTATAGTAGAGGACCAGGTTTATAGATAATGTATTATGACTATTTAAGAGTTTGATACTTAGGATGACCTTATTATGTTAGATATGATAGATTTTGATGTGATTCTGAGCATGGACTGGTTATCCCACTATCATGCAACCTTAGATTGTTTTGCCAAAGCCATTAACTTAGCCATGTCTAGTATAACCTCGGTTGTATAGTAGGGACCTATTAGCTGCGACCCAACCAGGATTATTTCTTAAATTTGAGTTAAGAGACTTATTTTGAGGGGTTGCGAGTCTTATTTTGCTTATATTCATTATGTTAGTTTGGAGAGCCTATTGCTTGACTCTATTCTTATAGTTCGTGAGATTTCTAATGTTTTTCCTACCGATCTACATGGTATTTGTCTTGAGCGTGATATTGAGTTTGTTATTAATCATGAGTCAGGCACCCAACCTATTTCTATGGTACCTTACCATATGGCTTCTGCCAAGATTAAGCAGCTGAATTCTCAGCTTTAAGATCTTCTAGGTAAAGGTTTCATTAGATCAAGTATGTCTTCTTTAGGTGCTCCTATCTTGTTTGTGAAAAAAAGGATAGTTTTATGTATGTGTATTGACTATAATCTGCTTAGTAAGGTGACTATAAAGAATAGGTATCCTATGTATTATATTGATGATTTGTTTGACCAACTTCACAGAGCAGTGGTGCTCTCTAAGATTGACTTGAGGCTAGGTTACCATCACTTGAGGATTCAGGTTGAGGGTATCCAAAAGACATCTTTTAAGACCCATTATGGCCATTATAAGTTCCCGGTGATATATTTGGGTTGACCAATACACTAACAATATTTATGGAATTGATGAACCACATGTTCAGGTCTTATTTGGAGTATTTTGTGATTATGTTCATCGATAACATCCTTGTGCATTTGAAGAGTGGGGAGGGGCATGTGTAGCATTTAAGGATTATGCTCCAGACTTTGAGAGATCATAGGCTTTTTTCCAAATTATCTAATTGTGAGTTCTGGCTTGAGTCGGTGACATTCCTTAGATATGTGGTATCTACGGATAGGATTTTGGTAGACCCAACAAAGATTGATGCTATTCGTGATTGGGCTAGGCCTACATCTGTCTTTGAGGTTCGTAGCTTCATCGGTTTAGTTTGTTACTATAGGTGATTCATTGAGGGTTTTACTGCTATTGCAGCACCGATGACTAGATTGACTCAAAAATAGAGTCCTTTCTAGTAGTTCGAGGGGTGTGAGTCAAGCTTTCATAAACGCAAGGGATTTCTCACTTCAGCTCCTATATTGTCTCTTCCTATTGAGGGTGATGGATTTATTATATATTATGATAATTCCAGTATTGGTTGGCATTGTGTATTGATACAGTAGGGTTGAGTTATTTCTTATACGTTGAGGCAGCTGACGGTACACGATCATAACTACCCTACTTGTGATTTAGAGTTGGAGTGATATTTTTCACACTTAACATTTAGAAGCATTATCTTTATAGTGTGTATTATGTGATCTTCATAGATCATCAAAGTCTTCAACATCTTATGACCTAGGGAGAGCTAAATTCTAGAAAGCATAAGTGAATAGAGTTGCTTAAGGATTATGATATCTATATTTTGTATCATTCGGGTAAGGTCAACGTGGTAGCAGAAACCTTGAGTCAGAAAACAGTGAGTATGGGTTCTTGGAATCTACTCAATTTCTTAGAGGTCATTAGCATGGGAAGTCCAGTCCTTAGCCAGCTTGATGGTGCAACTTAATATTTTAGAACCAGGAGGATTCTTGGTAGTGTTTAGGCGAGGTCTACCCTATTTGAACAGATTTAGAATCATCAATTTGAGGATATCAAACTTTACATCATTAGTGATAAAGTGTTTAGTGGAGAATCCAAAGAGGTAACCATATATTCTAAGGGTGTTCCAAGATTATATGGTTGCGTTTGTGTTCTGAAGGTTGGAGACTTGATTTAGTCAATTTTGCAGGAGGCTCACAGCTCCAGATATTATATTTACGCTGGTACAACTAAGATGTATAGATATTTGAGGCAATATTATTGGTGGAGTGGTATAAAGAGAAATATGGTGGACTTTATAGCTTATTGCCTATGTGGTCAACAAGTGAAGGACGAGTATCTGAGTTTTGGTGGCTTGATTTCGGATTGTCCATTCTTAAGTAGAAGTTGGAGTGGATCATCAAGGAATTTGTTAGTAGTTTGCCTCGTATCTCCCTTAGTTTTGATGACATTTGTGTCATTGTGGATCGATTAACCAAATCAACATATTTTATTCCTATTCAGATGTCCTTCAGTGCCAATAGGTTGTCTCGTATCTATGCTTGTGAGATAGTCTATTTTTATGGAGTGCCCATATCAATTATTTCAAATTGTGTTCGATATTCACTCTAGCTTCTAGAGAGCTTTTCAGGAAGAGTTGGTTAGCCATGTGGATCTTAGCATAACTTTTCACCCTCAGACCGATAGGTAGTCAAAGTAGACTATTCATGTTCTCAAGGATACACTCCAAGCAAGTGATGGATTTTGGAGGTCAGTGGGAGCAACACTTAGCTTTGGTAGAGTTTGCATATAATAATAACTACCTTTCGAGTATTGAGATGGGACCCTTAAAGGCTTTATATAGTAAGCGATATTGTTCTTCAATTGGGTGGTTTGAGACCCCCGAGATTAGACCTTGTGGTACTGACTTGCTTTAGTAGTCGTTTGATAGATTCAGGGTGATCCTTGATAAGTTGAGGGCATCACAGAGTACGCAGAAGGCTTACGCAAATTATAGACTTTGTGCCTTAAGATTTGGAGTTGGTGATTGGGTATTCCTCCCAGTATCATCCATAAAAGGTGTGATGAGGTTTGAGTGGAAAGGAAAGCTCAACCCTAGGTTTATTGGACCCTTTGAGATCCTTTACATAGTTCGAGAGATGGAATATGAGTTGGCTATACCCCTAGATTTTGCTGTTTTCCATGTTTTTATTTATGATGGTACATTCCTGATGTGTTCGACGTTCATTGATGTGACTCGTTCCAGTTGGATAAGATGTTGCCATTTGTGAAGGAGCTGATGTTCATATTAGCCAGGGATGCCAGACAGTTGTAAACTAGGGAGATTCTAGTAGTTAAGATTCAGTGGAGACCTGCCCAGTTGAGGAGCCTACTAGGGAGATCGAGAGCTAGATACAGGCCAAGTATCCTCACCTATTTGAGACTTTAGGTACATCCTAACCCTTTACTTTCACCGAACGAAAGTTCTTTTAGTAGCGGATATTGTAATAACCATCTAGGTTATTTTTTACATTTACGCTTATTTTCACCATCTAGAGTTTTTCTGTAGCTGTCCCAACTCATTTATAACTTATTGGATCTGATAGTTCAGTTACCTGGCAGTTTGTTTGGTTGTTAGAGTCAATTCCCTGGTTTGATATCTTCATTGATAAAATTGGTTGTTAGGCAAAAAATTTAGTCAAACTACCTTGTATACTAATTCTAAAAGTTCTAGAGACTCTAGAAAGTCAATTTTAGGCTAGGTAGACCCTTAGTTTGAGTCCCAAGGCTTTCGAACTCATTCGCTCTATTGTCTAGAAATTAAGATAAATAATGTTTGGGTGTGGGACCAACTTTTTATTTAAACGACCTCAGATGGAGAATTCTACTGCACCATTAAGTCCACAACATTAAATTTGATAGGGTAACATAGTTTGTTTGCGTATATAGGATTACGAATAAATTCTAAGGGGTCGGTGGAGACTTGGAAAAGTTCCATGTCTCTAGCCGGTGCATCCGCTAAAGCATTCCTTTGGGGGCTTTAGCAGCCCTGGCCAACTCAATGATCTGCTTTAGAGGCAAGCTTACAACAAAAGTGCAAGCCTCTTTAGAGCAGCCTGTCCACTTTAGCGGCATTCCAGGTAAGCTTGGGTACTGCTTTAGCGGCCCCTAGGTGCTTTAGCACTGACTGCCAAAGTAGCCCAGTGCCCATTTTAGCGGTACCTGGGAGCCCTTTAAATTTCCCATTTGCCCAAATTCTCTCCCAGTTCACACAAGTTCAAGAGTGAAAAATCCTAGAATATGTGAAAACTTGGTTGAGATATTTAATAGGTGATTTTAGGGGTGTTTGTAAGCATGAATTACTCGTTTCTTCTCCGAATTCTTTGTAAGTTTTCATTAAATTCATGGTTGGATTCTCATAATTTCTCAAAATCCCTAGATATAATGATGGGTTGATTTTAGCACCATTTGAGCTCGGAATTACCCATTCTCAAGGGTAAATATTTCTTTAGTATAGAGGAACATGTTGTCGATTTTGAAAGTGTGATTCTACAAGTGGTCCCCACATGAAATTTTTATGTAATTTAGGATTCGAAGAATAGAAATACAATACGGGTACCTTTATTATCATATTGATGAGTAAATTATCATTTTGATAGTGTGCTATCCCTCGCAAGCTTCGCAGAAGGGAAATTCGATAACATAGCATATTTCTTCGGTCTTTCTTTGATGTCCAGGTAGGCTAAGTTTACCTCTCTCATATATTGAGATAAATTATAGTGTAATTATAGTGTATTTATAATGATGTGTTAGTATTGGTTGGGAATTAGGTCTTGGAGGTATAATTAGTATTATTTAATTATTTAGCCTTTTAAGGAAAAATAACTCAAGTGTAATCGACTTAGTTACTCATGTTTTGGGTAGAATTGTTATCTTAGCTCTAATTGTGTATTATTTGTCATCTAATAGAATAATTAGATACCTTAGCCTAGCTTAGGGTAGAAACTGTCTTAGGATAGATTTCAATAATAAGAAGTGGGCCCCTCCGGCCTGCTATAGGCCAAGACTCTTGTTAAATCCTTCTAGACTTGTATAAGCATGTTTTAACCTTTAAGTGTTGTTTTAATTTTGAAGAAGCTAGACACATGACGTTTATACTAGATTAGTACTTGTGAACTTATGCTAGTTCTGGTTCAAGTTTGGGGATTCGTGATTTATTAGTTCTAATTCAAGTCGTGCAAATAATGATGACATTAAGTTTTAATTCTAATTTGACATTTATAGGTTATTTATAGTATGTTATGGTATGGATGGATTCACGATTATAGCTTAAGATATGGTTAATTAATGAAATTTAGATTATGTACTTTCTTTGATTGCACCCTCTTGGCTTACGGGCCCCTCGTTACTGACTTATGGGGGACAGTCTTGTACACTGTTGTTATGTGTTTTTCATATTATATTTGTTTAGGTTATTTATTTACAGTATTGGAGCATTGCTCTAGGTTTGACTTCTTACCTTGACTTAGTTTATTTATCTTGCACCTTTATTATACTTATATTATGATTTAGCTCAATTGGTTGATTATGCCTACTGAGTACGCATGGCTTTAGTACTCATTAAACACTTCTGTACCTTTTTTGGTGTAGATTCGAGTACTACTGGTTGTCGCTGATATTACGATTGTGCTTCTTAAAGTTTGGAGATAGGGTGAGCTCTTAGTGCCAGAGTAGCCTTTTCTCCCTCTTCTATTTTTTTTTGTCTTTCATTATTTGAGACCGATGTATATTTGACTATTTCTATACCTGCATTCCTTTGTTAGTGGCTCTTGTACCAATACGATTAGGTCGTTGGATGTTATTTCTATCTTGTCTATCTTTTAAATTATTATTATTACTTGAATTATTATTGTAAGCCTTTTAATTTTTTGGATTTTATGTTCCTTTTCCATCAAATTAGGTCATTGCTTATTGTTTAGGGCTTTGGTTTGGCTTACCTACTGGAGGAATAAAGTAGGTACCATCATGACTCATAAAATTAGGTCGTTACATCTATTTTTGATTGTGACATTCTTGCTCAATATAAAGTGAGTTAAGAGCATAAATTTTATATTATGCCGTTAAGCCACTAATATTGACTCATATCTAAGTTGGTGGGGTTTTGAATATCTCCCATAAATAGTTGAATCATTGCTTATGAGAATAAAACTTCATATGTTTGTCTGAAATATGATATATTGCATATAATAGTATTTATATGCATTAGGCCTGCAAATTTTGATTAAATTCTTCCTCAATTGATTCAGGTTCATAAACCAAATGTCTTTCATCTAATAGCTTTTGATGTGCGGTATATGATGAATAAATATACCATGATGCAGAAAGATGGATTCTCTAACATAGATTGAATATACATATATATATAAATAGCTTTTGATGTGCGATATATGATAAATGGATATACCATGATGCACAATCCGAATTCTCTAAAGTAGATTAGGATGTATGTATGTGTGTGCACGCGCGCGCATTAGTTTTCCTATCATAAGGGGGAGAAAATAAGAATCTAAAAAATATGTTGTGAATTATCATCAATATATTCCTCAATCAAAAGGTCATTCAAGTAAAATTCTAGGAGCATTCATATATAATTGTAAATGCTTCAATTGAATGTCTATGAAGGACAAAGTCTACAATATGCATAAAGCATGGTAGGTAAATCCGTTTCGAATGAAATATTTCTTTAAAATGAAAGGATCAAATCAGCCATCTATATAAGAGAGGCAGAAACATGTGAGGATGACAAGTGTCATCACATTATAATTCCTATTTTACATTCTAAAAATAAAAGTTAATTCACTACAAACTAATTTTTTTAAAAGAAAAATCCACAAAAGGCTACACAAATGGATAACTACCTAAATGAACACACACATGTTCACAATTCAGTTTGAGTTGCATCATGGATGCACGGTTATTTGTTATTTTTCTAAATAATAACAACAAATAGTAATTCACTTATTAGATCCACATCTTCTGCAAATGATTTTATAGCAAATTTAAAAAGAAAAGTCAAATTTAAAAAGAAAGTCAAATGAAAAGTAAAGAAAACACCACTCAACACCTAACTGTAGAGAATAACTGATCACCCCGGGAGAAGACTTTTGCCGTGTTTGAGAAAAATCTGACGATACACCATTTTAATCCTTGTTGCATCTCTGCAAATGCTCTCTGATTGTGATGTTGTTGTGATTATATTGAATTTTTTTCTTTTCATGTTTCTTTGTTTGTTAATTTCCCCATATAATCATATTTTAATCTAATAATCCGATTCTTCTAACTTTTTCTTACTTCTTGATTCTTTAACAGGACATTATTAAACAGTGTTTCTAGTGGAGCCCAAATTAGGAATATGTTTATACCCTGGGTATTTTTATATTTTTGTACCCAATATTAACTATACGTTTAGTAGGAATATACTGGGAATTTTTATTTTTTTTTCTGCAAAAGGAGCTTTTATTAAAACAAGGAAATTTAATAACACAGAAAGAAATTGCCCAAGTTGAACCCAGACTTTGAGAGTCTCTGAGGAGTTCTTGCAAAATATAGAGCGGTGGAGAAATAAAGGTTATTGAATTACTATCTATGCATTGTATTTGAGTCTTTTCAAAAGCTGTCAACTTGTCCGCTACAAAACTTGCCTCTCCGTAGATATGGCAGATATATTTGAATTTATTTGATCAATTTATTAATCATGACTTATCTGGTAAAACCAGATTTAGATATTCTCTAAAATTTTATTTAGATGAATAACGTACAAAAATTACCAAAATATAAAGAATTAAAGAAAATAATATCTAAAAGAAATGTAAAGAATTAAAAATAAGGATAGAAAGACTACAATATAACATAATTGACGGAGTTAATAAAAACTCAATAAATGTACAAAAAGAAGAAATATCAAATTTAGAATAAACAATAGATATTCTAGAATATACATACCAACATGATCTATTAACAATTAAATAAAAAATGAACAAAGAAGAATTTATAATAGATGAAAAAATATATGAAAACCATGAAGGATTAAAAATAAAAATAGTATTTTCTAATCTAGGAAGAAGGTATAAGAAAATAGGTGAATATTTATATTTAATGTTAGAAAAAGAAGAATTAAAATTAGAAGATAAATTGACAGCTATGGTAAGAATAGAAAAA
>NC_061118.1:80384032-80395754 GCF_002878395.1 Capsicum annuum | reverse complement strand
GAATTTCATGATATCATATGAGTTGGAAACATGTAAATTTGGTTGTTCATGATGTATAATTTGATGATTTCACATATGCCTAAGATGTGCATGTAAGGTGTTTGATAAAATTCCTAAGAAACTAGAAATTATGCAATATAGCTAAATTGTGACTAAGTGAAGGATTCATGATATGCCCTTACGTTCCAATGACTTCTATGTTGATAATGTGCCTTGTAAATGTTGTTGGAATACTCATGAACTATTTTATAAGATTATGCTATGTTTACTTACAAATCCTACTTATGAAAAAGATGTATGATAACCATGAAATCGACATGAATTTCCATGCTATTGGTATGTGTTGCCACTATGATTATGCACTGAACATGATATTAAGATTGTGCAAGTACTTCCATGTGATATGAAATCCTTTCTATGCAATACATTGTTGATAACCAAGCTTAGTATGAGATCCCTACTTATGATATTATAAATTATGGACTCTACTCTTATGATCAAGTCAGTCATGTGTGTCAGTTTCCTTCCATCGAGTCCTGGGGGTACTTGTACCCAAAAACTATCACTGTGTGCGTAGATCCATGTCATGTTTCACGATATCACTCAAGCTATGATTCCATAGACTTCAGTCAGTCATGTGACTCAGGAAAACCTCATGATCTGAGTCAGTTGTTAGATATCAGTAACATTCTGCCAGTCAATGGAATTCAGTAAGATTAAGTCATGCATAATCAGTTATTCATGTCCAGTCCCTCCCGATAGGAGTAGAGGTTAGCACCGAGTGAACCCAAGGATGGGAACTCAACCGCCAGTTCCGGGTGTGATTCTTAGTAGTCATCCTTGTGTTCCATAACTACGTATCTAGCATAGTTTGAGACATCTTAACCCATTAGATTAGGGTTGATGAGGTGGCTTAACCCGTTAGTTTAGGGTTCCCACCGTTCTAATTGAGTACCCATCAGATAAAGATCACTCATAGGTTGTTCTTACTCGTGGTACGGTATTGATATCACTCTAGTACGGGCAGAGATTGGACCCCAGCTTATCCATAACGGCATACATGAGACATGTTGGTTAAACACTACTTCCAATAGTTTCAGTATCAGTCTCAGTAAAAGAACTCAGGGCGTTCTTTAGGTTTTAGTATATACAGGACTATTAGATGCAGTTATCCATGTTATTAGTTTAAGTATCAGTCATGACAGTTATCAGTAAACTATGTATTAGCTTACAGGTCATGCTATCATGTATTCACGATCCCAGTTTCTATATATGTGTGTTTGCCTCTCACGTTCATATTAGTCAGTCAGTGTTGTTCATGTATGAAACCCTTTATGTTTAGCCTACCCTCCTCGTATACTCAGTACTCTAGTTGTACTGACGTATTTATGCTATGGTGCTTTCTTTTCATGTTACACCATAGGTTTCGAGACAGGAGCTCCAGCCCCGCAGTAGCCGTAGCATTCCAGTCGCAGAGACATAGTAAGTCCTCATTGATTCGAGGATAGTATGATTTGATTCTTTTATTTATTTCTTCAGTTCAGTTTTATGGAGTTAGTTGGAGACATGTTCCTTCAACTCTTTATTCAAATAGTTTGGGGCTCTCAGATTTATGTTCAGATTGAGTTGTTTTGGGTATTTTCACCCATATGATTGTATTCAGTTGAATCTTATGGCGTTACAGTTTTATGTATTCCGCATTATTATATCATGATTTTTAGTATACAGGTACAGATATCAGTCATGGGTTAGCTTGTGGTCCCTTGGGGTTATGAGCACTGTGTAGCATTCTGGTTCAGCGAATCAGGGTGTTACAAACTTAGTATCAGAGCCTACGGTTCATTAGAGTCCTAGGAAGTCTAAAAGCCGCATCTAGTAGGGTTTTGTACATGGGTGTGTTGCGTACCATATTTATGTTTGGGAGGCTATAAGTTGTTTTAGGAACAGTCCCCTTTCTTCATTATTCATGTCATGCTACTGAGCATAATCACAAGTTAAACTCTTCAGTCCTGACAGGATCAGGAATGTTCTCCTGATGTCATTACTGGTACGTTATAGATTTTCCATATTCATGTTTATGCTTTGCTAGACCTAGGTGCATCTTTGTGTTTTGTTACTCTATACATAGTAGGCAATTTCAAAATCAGTCCTGAAGTCCTTGCAGAGCCCTTCTCAGTCTCTACCCCAATGGGTAAAACCATTATAGTCCAGCGAGTATACAGGAACTGCCCGATTATGATATCTCAGAAATCCATATCAGCAGATTCAGTGGAGTTAGAGATGATTGATTTTGATGTCATTCTTGGCATGGATTGGCTTCATTCCTGCTATGCTACAGTCGACTGCAGAAACAGGATAGTTCAATTTCAGTTCTCGAATGAGCCCATCCTAAAGTGGAAGCGTAGCATTTCAGCGTTCAAGGGTTAACTTGTTTCCAACCTTCGGGCAAGGAAAATGATTTCTAAGGGGTGTGTGTATCATCTCGTGCATGTTAAAGATTCCAGTTCTGAATATCCCAGCCTTGAAACAGTCCCTGTTGTTAATGAATACTCAGATGTCTTTCCCAAAGATCTTCCAGGCATTCCTCCCAAAAGGAAATAGGCTTCGGCATAGACCTTCTTCCAGATACTCAACCTATTTCTATTCTACCATACAGAATGGCACTAGCAGAACTCAAGGAACTGAAAGATCAATTGAAGGATCTCTTAGATAAGGGATTCATCAGACCCACCATTTCCTCATAGGGTGTGCTAGTATTATTTGTGTTCAAGAATGACGGTTCTCTCAGGATGTGTATTGATTACCGTCAACTCAACAAGGTCACGATCAATAACAAATATCCTCTTCCCAGGATTGATGATCTATTCGACCAACTTCAGGGTGCCAGTTACTTCTTCAAGATAGACCTCAGATCAGGCTATTATCAGCTCAGAGTTAGAGAATGTGACATTTCGAAGACAGCTTTCCTTACTCGGTATGGTCACTTCAAATTTTTAGTCATGTCATTTGGTCTTACCAATGCCCTTACAGCTTTTATGGATTTGATGAACCGTGTGTTCAAGTATTACTTAGACAAGCTTGTCATAGTCTTCATAGATGATATTTTGGTCTATTCTCGCACAGAGCGTGATCATGCAGACCATCTCAGGATTGTTCTTTAGACTCTTAGGGATCACCAATTATTCGCTAAGTTTAGGAAGTGCGAATTTTGGCTAAGATTAGTATCATTCCTTGGACATATTATTTTCGGTGATGAAATTAGAGTAGATCCTCAGAAAACTGAGACAGTAAGAAACTGGACCAGACTTATATCTCCATCTGATATTAGGAGTTTCTTGGGTTTGGCTAGCTATTATAGATGGTTTGTCAAGGTATTTTATTCTATTGCATCTCCCCTATCCAGATTGACTCAGAAGAAGATTAAGTTTCAGTGGTCAGATTCATGCGAAAAAAGCTTTCAAGAGTTGAAGAGTCGAATCACCTTCACTCCAGTTTTAGCTATTCCAGATGGTTCAGACGGTTTTGTAGTCTATTGTGATGCATCCAAAGTGGGTTTAGGTTATGTCCTCATGCAGCATGGTAAGGTCATAGCCTACACCTCCAGACAGTTAAAGCCACATGAGAAGAATTATCCTACTCATGATCTTGAGTTATAAGCAGTAGTTTTTTCCTAGAATATTTGGAGGCTTTATCTCTATGGAGTTCATGTAGATATCTTCACAGACCATAAAAGCCTCCAGTATGTCTTTTCCTAGAAAGATCTCAATCATCACCAGAGAAGGTGGTTAGAGCTCTTGAAGGATTATGACATGAGTGTTATTTATCATTCAGGCAAGGCCAATGTTGTGGCCAACGCTCTCAGTCGACTCTCCATGGGTAGTATTTCTCATATTAAGGATAGTAAGAAAAAGATAGCTCAGGAGATCCATCAGCTTGTGAGACTAGGCGTTCGCTTTGTCGATCTTCAGAGTGTGGTATATGTGTTCATAGTAGTTAAGAGTCATCTCTAGTTTCTGAGGTGAAAGAGAAATAAGACAGGGATCCTAGCCTTGTCAAGCTCAAAGAGTCAGTTCAGAATCAGAAAGTCGAGGTTTTCTCCTAAGAGGGAGATGGTGTTCTTCTTTGTCAAGGTCGTCTATGTGTTCCAGGTATAGATGAATTGCGGTAGAGAATACTTACAGAAGAACATGGTGCGTGATACTCTATTCATCCAAGGGCCACTAAGATGTACCACGACATGCGGGAGATCTATTGGTGGAGTGGGCTGAAGAGAGATATTGCTGAGTTTTTGGCTAAGTGCTCTACATGTCAGCAGGTTAAGATAGAGCATCAAAAACCTAGTGGTTCCATACAAAATTTCACCATTCTACTTGGAAGTGGGAAGAAGTTAACACGGACTTCGTGATGGTTTTTCCTAGAACTCGTCATCAGCATGATTCAGTCTAGGTCATTATTGATAGAATGACCAAGTCAGCTCATTTCCTTCCTGTTCATACTTTTTATTCCACCGAGGATTATGAAAAACTCTAATCAGTGAGTCAGTCAGGTTACACGGTGTTCCACTATATATCATCTCAGACAGAGGTACCTAGTATACTTCTCACTTTTGGAAAGCTTTCCAAAAGGGTCTCGGTACCCAAGTCCATCTCAGCATAGTATTTCATCCTCAGACAGATAGTCAAGCAGAGAGGACTATTCAGACTCTTGAAGATATGCTAAGGGTGTGTGCAATTGACTTCAAAAGAAGTTGGGACGACCACTTCCCTTTGATTGAGTTTGCATACAACAATAGCTATCATTCTAGTATTTAGATGGCTCCATTCGAAGCTCTCTATGGTAGGAGATGTAGATCTCCAATTGGTTGGTTCGAAGTTAGTATGGCCTCAATCATAGGTCCTGACTTAGTATTCGACGCCTTTGAGAAAGTTCAGTTGATCAGAGAGAGACTCCGGGCTGCTTAGAGCCGACAAAAGTCCTATAAAGATGTTCATAGAAAGGATCTCGAGTTTGAGGTCAATGACTATGCCTATCTTAAGATCTCTCCCATAAAGGGAGTGAAGATGTTCGACAAGAAAGGAAAACTCAGTCCCCGGTATATCGGTCCCTTCAGAATTCTTTGTCGCTTTGGCTAGGTAGCTTATGAGCTTAAGTTGCCTTCAGATCTTGCCTCAGTCCATCCTGTCTTCCAATTTTCTTTGCTAAAGAAGTGTATAGGTGACCCAGCAGTTGTTGTCCCTATTCAGAGCATCGACATTCAGAACAGCCTCTTTTATGAATAGATTCCAGTCGAAATCTTAGATTATTAGACTTATAGATTGAGGAACAAAGAAGTCCCTCTAGTCAAGGTTTTTTGGCAAAATCAGTCTCATGAGGGAGCTACTTGGGAAGCAGAAGAATATATGCATACCAAGTATCCTTACCTCTTCCTCGCCAATTCAGATCAAGCTCAAGGTAACAGTTCTTCTAAAGTTTATTCAGTTTTACGTTCCTGTTTCCAGTATAAACTTGGAACCTATTAACTATTTCATACTCAGTCATACATTCATGTGTCAGTTGTCCGTGCATCAGATATGCACGAGTTCAGTATGTTTAGCATGTCATCATGAGATTAAGTTCTAGTTCTTCATGTTCAGTTCAGGGTCTATTGTCTAGTATCCCTTCTCAGTAAATTCTCATTCGAGGATGAATGTTCCCAAGGGGGAGATACTATAATACCCCGTATGTTTCTAAGCTAGGAAGTGAATAAGTATTCCTACATATGAAAACTCCTATCCTATGATTCATACTTGAGTACATGACTTACAACGAATATCCTAGTGATAGGATAGCTTATAATGTATTAAGCATGTTCATAAGAGTTACTTAAGGTAATATAAGCTAAGAGTTTTTGAATCCATCAAGTTTTAGTATTTGATTTTGCTAGGGTCATCTTTGAACGAGTATAACTTGATGTTAATTTGGTATTTTGGCTTATTCAGACCCACCAAATAATAGAGAATCAAATTCACTTTCCAACGATACCAATTTCGCCTAAATCCAATACCCGACTGAAAAGTTATGCCTATTTTCAAGAGAGACAGTAAGCATAGGCGATTGGTTAGGCACCGCCTAACCCAAGCATAGGCGATTGGTTAGGCAACGCCCAACCCAAGCATAGGCGATCACTTGGGCACTGCCTAAGTCAATTCCAGGTGTCAAAAATACTCTGTTTTGAGTTATTTTAAGGGTAATTAAGTCTTTTAACACTTCTTACACGTCCCTAAACTTAACCCTATGAAATATATAGCTTTTAAACATATTACAACCCTATTATCATCTCAAAGTTCATCATCCAAGAGCACTAAAATAGGAAAACAACTAGGGCTGCGTAACTAAGCTTGAAGATTCGATTTCAAGGAAATTTCTCCGTCAATCATCAAGAATCTTCCTTCTAAGGTATGCATGAGTTGATTTATGGATCCCTTTCATTCATAAAGCTCAAAAACCCTCTTTTTCATTATAAAGTTGATTTCTATATTGTTGGGTGTTGATGATCATGTTGTTGATATTGGGTGATTCCCAAGATGGAATATTTATATGTTTTTTTTGAATTTCATGATATCATATGAGTTGGAAACATGTAAATTTGGTTGTTCATGATGTATAATTTGATGATTTCACCTATGCTTAAGATATGAATGCAAGGTATTTGGTAAAATACCTAAGAACCTAGACATCATGCAATATAGCTAAATTGTGACTAAGTGAAGGATTCATGATATGCCCTTACATTCCAATGACTTCTATGTTGATAATGTGCCTTGTAAATGTTGTTGGAATACTCATGAACTATTCTTATGAGATTATGCTATGTTTACTTACAAATCCTACTTATGAACAAGATGTATGATAACCATGCAATCCCATGAATTTCCATGCTATTGGTATGTGTTGCCAATATAATTATGAAATGAACATGATATTAAGATTGTGCAAGTACTTCCATATGATATGAAATCCTTTCCATGCAATACATTATTGATAACCATGCTTAGTATGAGATCCCTACTTATGATATTATAAATTATGGACTTTACTCTTATGATTAAGTCAGTCATGTGTGTTAGTTTCCTTCCATCGAGTCCTAGGGGCACTTGTACCCGAAAACTATTGCTGTGTGCCTAGAGCCATGTCATGTTTCACGATATCTGAACTCAAGCTATGATTCCATAGACTTCAGTAAGTCATGACACTCAGGAAAACCTCATGATCTTAGTCAGTTGTCAGATATCGGTAACATTCTGCCAGTCAACGAAATTCAGTAAGATTAAGTCATGCACCGTCAATTATTCATCTCTAATCCCTCCAGATGGGAGTACAGGTTAGGACCGAGTGAACCCAAAGATGGGAACTCACCCACTAGTTCAGGGTGTGATTCTTAGTAGTCATCCTTGTGTTCCATAACTACGTATCTAGCGTAGGTTGAGACATCTTAACCCATTAGATTAGGGTTGATGAGGTGGCTTAACCCGTTAGTTTAGGGTTTCCACCGTTCTCATTGAGTTCCCGCCAGATAAGGGTCACTCATAGGTTATTCTTACCCGTGGCACGGTATTGATACCCCTCTAGTAGGGGCAGAGATTGGTCCCCAGCTTATCCATAACGACATACATGGGACATGTTGGTTAAACACTACTTTCTATAGTTTCAGTATTAGTCTCAGTAAAAGAACTCAGGGCATTCTTTAGATTTTAGTATATACAGAACTATCAGATACAGTCATCCATGTTAATAGTTTAAGTATCAGTCATGACAGTTATCAGTAAACCATGTATTAGCTTACAGGTCATGCTATCATGTATTCCTGGTCCCAGTTTCTATATATGTGTGTTTGCCTATCACGTTCATATTAGTCAGTCAGTGTTGTTCATGCATGAAACCCTTTATGTTCAGCCTACCCTCCTCGTATACTCAGTACTCTAGTTGTACTAACGCATTTGCGCTATGGTGCTTTCTTTTCATGTTACACCATAGGTTTCGAGACACGAGCTCCAGCCCAGCAGTAGCGGTAGCATTCCAGTCGCAGAGACATAGTGAGTCCTCATTGATTTGAGAATAGTATATTTGATTAATTTATTTATTTCGTCAGTTCAGTTTTATGGAGTTAGTTGGAGACATGGTCCTTCAAATCCTTATTCAGATAGTTTAGAGGCTTTTAGATTTATGTTCAGATTGAGTTGTTTTGGGTATTTTCACCCATATGATTGTATTCAGTTGAACCTTATGGCCTTACAATTCTATGTATTCCGTAATATTATATCATGATTTGCTGTATATATGTATAGATATCAGTTATGGGTTAGCTTGTGGTCCCTCAGGGTCATGACCACCATGTAGCATTCCGGTTCAGTGAATCAGGGTGTTACAAACTTTGTATTAGAGCCTAAGGTTTAATAGAGTCCTAGGAAGTCTGAATGTCGCATCTAGTAGAGTATTGTACATGGGTGTGTTGCGAGCCACATTTCTGTGCGGGAGGCTATAAGATGTTTTAGGAACAACTCCCTTTCTTCATTATTCATGTCATACTAGTGAGCATAATCACAAGTTAAACTCTTCACTCCCAGCAGGATCAGGAAAGTTCTCCTGATGTAGTTACTGCTATGTTATAGATTCTCCATGTTTATGTTTATGTTTTGCTAGACCAGGTGGATCTTTGTCTTTTGTTACTCCATACATAGCAGGTGATTCTGGAATCAGTCCCAAAGTCCTAGCAGAACCCTTCTCAGTCTCTATCCCAGTGGGTAAAACCATCATAGCCTAGCGAGCATACAGGAACTGCCCGATTATGATATCTCAGAAATCCACATCAGCAGATTTAGTGGAGTTAGAGATGACTGATTTTGATGTTTTTCTCGACATGTATTGGCTTTATTTTTGCTATGCCATAGTCGACTGCAGAAACAGGATAGTTCAGTTTCAGTTCCCGAATGAGCTCGTCCTAGATTGGAAGGGTAACATTTCAGCATTCAGGGGTCAACTTGTTTCCTACCTTCGGGCAAGGAAAATGATTTCTAAGGGGTGTGTGTATCATCTCGTGCATGTTAAAGATTCCAGTTCTTAATATCCCAGCCTTGAAACAGTCCCTGTTGTTAATGAATACTCAGATGTCTTTCCCAAAGATCTTCCAAGCATTCCTTCCAAAAGGGAAATAGACTTCAGCATAAACCTTTTTCCAGGTACTCAACCTATTTTTATTCTGCCAAATAGAATGGCACCAGCAGAACTCAAGAAACTGAAAGATCAGTTGAAGGATCTCTTAGATAAGGAATTCATCAGACCTAGCATTTCCCCATGGGGTGCGCCAGTAGTATTTGTACGCAAGAAAGATGGCTCTCTCAAAATGTGTATTAATTACTGTCAACTCAACAAGGTCACGGTCAAGAATAGATATCCTCTTCCCAGGATTGATGATCTATTCTCAGGGTGCCAGTTGCTTCTCCAAGATAGACCTCAGATCTGGCTATCATCAGCTCAGAGTTAGAGAATATGACATTTCGAAGACATCTTTCTATACTCGGTATGGTCACTTCGAATTTTTAGTCATGTAATTTGGTCTTACCAATTCCCCTACAGATTTTATGGATTTGATGAACCTTGTGTTCAAGCAGTACTTGGACATGTTTGTCATAGTCTTCATAGATGATATTCTGGTCTATTCTCGCAAAGAGCGTGATTATGCAGACCATCTCAGGATTGTTCTTCAGACTCTCAAGGATCACCAATTATTCGCTAGGTTCAGCAAGTGCAAATTTTGGCTAAGATCAGTAGAATTCCCGGCCATATTATTTTTGGTGATGGAATTAGAGTAGATCTTCACAAAACTGAGGCAGTAAAAAACTGGCCCAGACACGTATCTCCATCAGATATTAGGAGTTTCTTAGGTTTGGTTGGTTATAACAGATGGTTTGTCAAGGGATTTTCTTCAATTTCATCTCCCATGTCCAGATTAACTCAGAAGAAGATTAAGTTTCAGTGGTCAGATTCATGCGAGAAGAGCTTTTAGAGTTGAAGACTCGACTCACCTTCACTTTAGTTCTAGCTATTCCAGATAGTTCAGATAGTTTTGTAGTCTATTGTGATGCATCTAGAGTAGGTTTAGGTTGTGTCCTCATGCACAATGCTAAGGTCATAGCCTACGCCTCCAGACAGTTAAAGCCACATAAGAAGAATTATCCTACTCGAGATCTTGAGTTAGCAGCGGTAGTTTTTGCATTGAAGATTTGGAGGCATTATCTCTATGGAATTCATGTAGATGTCTTCATAGACCATAAAAGCCTCCAGTATGTCTTTTCCCAGAAAGATCTCAATCTTCGTAAGAGAAGGTAGTTAGAGCTCTTAAAGGATTACGACATGAGTGTTCTTTATCATTCGGGCAAGGCTAATATTGTGGACGACGCTCTTAGTCGACTCTCCATGGGCAGTATTTCTCACGTTGAGGATAGTAAGAAAAAGATGGCTCAGGAGATCTATCAGCTTGCCAGACTAGGCGTTCGCTTAGTCGATTCTTCAAAGGGTGGTGTATGTGCTCATAGTAGTTCAGAGTCATCTCTACTTTCTGAGGTGAAAGAGAAACAAGACTGGGATCCTAGCCTTGTCAAGCTCAAAGAGCCAGTTCAGAATTAGAAAGTCGAGGTTTTTTACCAAGGGGGAGATGGTTTTCTTCGTTGTCAGGGTCATCTATATGTTCCAGGTGTAGATGAATTGAGGCAGCGACTACTTGCAGAAACACTTGGTTCACAATACTCTATTCATCCAGGGGCCACTAAGATGTACTGTGACATGTGGGAGATCTATTGGTGGAGTGGGATGAAGAGAGATGTTGCAGAGTTTATGGCTAAGTGCCCTACATGTCAGCAAGTTAAGATAGAGCATCAAAAACATAGTGGTTCCATGCAAGAGATCACCATTCCTACTTGGAAGTGGGAAGAAGTTAACATAGACTTCATGATGGGTTTGCCTAGAACTCATCATCAGCATGATTTAGTCTAAATTATTATAGATAGAATGACCAAGTCAGCTCATTTCCTTCCTATTGGTACTTCTTATTCCGCCGAGGATTATGCCAAACTCTATATCAAGGAGTTAGTCAGGTTATACGGTGTTCTACTATCTATCATCTCAGATAGAGGTACTTAGTTAATTTCTCACTTTTGGAAAGCGTTCCAAAAGGGTCTCGGTACCCAAGTCCATCTCAGCATAGCATTTCATCCTCAAACAGATAGTCAAGCAGAGAGGACTATTCAGACTCTTGAAGATATGCTAAGGGTGTGTGCAATTGACTTCAAAAGAAGTTGGGACGACCACTTCCCTTTGATTGAGTTTGCATACAACAATAGCTATCATTCTAGTATTTAGATGGCTCCATTCGAAGCTCTCTATGGTAGGAGATGTAGATCTCCAATTGGTTGGTTCGAAGTTAGTATGGCCTCAATCATAGGTCCTGACTAAGTATTCGATGCCTTTGAGAAAGTTCAGTTGATCAGAGAGAGACTTTGGGCTGCTCAGAGCCAACAAAAGTCCTATGCAGATGTTCGTAGAAAGGATCTCGAGTTCGAGGTCAATCAGTATGTCTATCTTAAGATCTCTCCCATGAAGGGAGTGAAGAGGTTCGGCAAGAAAGGGAAACTCAGTCCCCGGTATGTCGGTCCCTTCAGAATTCTTTGTCGCTTTGGCAAGGTAGCTT